>NW_027155084.1:28524-50932 GCF_002600585.1 Cystoisospora suis | reverse complement strand
TACTTTGTCGTTCGCGACTGCCGATCTGATAATTACGATCACCCCCGCCCCTACAAGAGGACAAGCATGCGTGGACACGGGAGCTGGGAGTCTATTGTGATCATCATTCCAGCGAATCCTTTTGATGGCAGTGGCCCGCATCCTTCTGGTTTTGTGAGGGGCAAAACCCCAACGCGACTACCTGCAGACGTGGGAAACAACTGTCGGACCCCCGGCTTTTCTGTCTTTCCCAGTGTGCGGAACAGAGGTGTCTTCTGCTGAGACAATCAGGTACCCGCCTGAGGGTTTAAACACTCCGTTGATTCTTGCTCTTCGGCACCGCTGCAGCGTCAGCACCCTGAGCTGTTCTCGCATACCTGTTCCGGTTAGTTCCCGGAAAGCCTCTTGACGTCCTCTTCTACCCGAGGAATTCCCCCGGGCGCTTCACATACTCACTTTCTTCTACATCAGGACCCTGAACTTCCTGGTCCTGAATCCGTCCCCTCTACGCTGCCGGTATCACTGGCACGCCAGACCGGGATGCTCACTTCTGGTTCCGAGTCTTATCAAAGACTCCACCGGCCCGGAAACAGGGTTGTATTTGCTGTCTCGGGACGCGGCGCACCATACGCCCAGCCTGCCATTTGAGAACTACCCCATAACTACTCCACGCCTGCTTGCATGACTGCTCTTTCCTCCGTCCCGGTTCGGATGGAGGGGCTGCTTGAGATCCATTACGTGCAGTTGATGATTGCCGCGAATGAACGTGCTCTCTGGCCCGGCTCCAGTCACTCAAGACGGTCGCGCCTCTGGTACTTTTGTTCCTGCCACGCTCCTGCAGTATACATGAAAGATGGCACTCCCCCGCCCCTTGCACTACCACTCTTCTATCCCTGAGTCTGTTAGTGAATCGCCGCGTATCGCACCGACAACTGTGACAGCTGACGCCGCCCACGCTAGCTCCAGCGGTCACAGGCCGTACCAGAAGGGAACTGAAAGACGTCGTTTCTCTGCGTTTTCAGCTCGGGTGTTGAGACCGCTTAAGATCGAAGGGATTGGAACTCATGGGCATCACGGTCAGGAAGGCGACCAGAAGGCAACATCCTGGTTTTCTGACAAGAAGGGAGTCCGTGTCCGGAATACAACTGACAGCCGGGCAGCTGAACGGCCAGCCGAAGACCACAACCCGCTTTGCAGGTGGGCTGCCGATCCCTCCTATATGCCGAGCCAGGACAACGGGATGTGCACTGTCTGTCTGGGGCTTCCTGCCCGTAGACGCCGGTGTAGCGCGCCAACACAAAGCACATATGTTAGACGCCGAGCAAGCTGTACGTTTTGGCCGGCTCGAATGCCTGGGAAAGGCAGAACCCGCAGCAACAGCTGCGTATGCTCAGGTTCCAGAGATCTTGAGGCAGGTTTGAGGCTCCCAATCCCTGTCAGGCGAACAATCCAAGACGGACCCCGGGGACCAAACCTTTCCGTGCAAGCGAGAAAGCACATCGGTGTCTGTGCGAGAGCGGGACTCACGCCGCATGCGGATGGGGTCTGACAAAGGGGACGTCTGGAAGCGAATCCCACCATCGCCAGCACAGTCCTTAGAGTACGCTAGATACCTACACAGGCTGCGTTTCGAACGGGTTGACGTCCAGCTGTGCATTATCTGCGTGAGCGATGTGATGGAGGACTTCTTCGCCCCCGGAAGGTTACCAATAAGCTTACCGTGCCACTGAACGAGACTGCTTGTCCGGTGACCGACGAGGTAAAACTTCGGGCGTACTTCGATGATGCTACGGAGCACCGCTGAGTGCATCTCCTCGCTAAAATCAGGAGTGCTTGCTCATCCGCCCGAGTACAATGATGCATGAATATGACCAATACTCCGAACACGAAAATGCCGTTCATGTACTCATCTCACCCTGGACACAGAATCGAGCTGTCTCTTGAGCTTCAGCGAGAGGGGGGGCCGGCGAACCCCGAGGTTGAACACAAGCGTGGATGGCCACGGTAAGGCCTGGTCCTGACGCTGATGGGTATATGGTTCCATGGCCCCTTGTGGACTGCCTCGGCTTTCAGTGATAGTTCGCCATGGGCATGCAAAAGCTCGCGTGCGCGAGACAGACAGTCTCGCAGATTCTGCCAGGCCAAAACAATTATACTCCTCGCTGTGCAGCTATCCTGGTGCCCGGCTCAGGATCCATGCGCTCCAGCACGAAGAAACTCAGCGCCGCTTCCTATGAGACGGAAGAGGCCTGCCCCTCAGTAAGGACACAGTAGCAGCGCGGTACAGTCACAGCCTGCTCTCACACTTCACGGACCAGCTCGAGAGAAAACCCGCTGGCCTGATGGCCAGCATCAGCGGCACTGCAGCTCTGTCGACACTGTGTAGCCGACAGTGTCAGCGGTGCTGCGCCGACGTGGTTTTGCCTACGAGAGTTAATGCGCGTCCGGGGCCGGAAGCCTGAGATTTCCTATGTCTCCGAGCTTGGCTGCTAGTCTCCAGTAGTGCTGAGTGCAACTGAAGACACGTTTGCATACCCTTGGACTCTCCGGCCACTAGAGATCAGGGCTCTGCTTTAGTGATGGGCGAGGTTGCTCCAGCTGGTGCAGAAACGGTTTCGACTCACCAGCACTCCTTCATAGTGGCATGGGAGAGCGCTCGCCGCTGCACAAGTAAACCACATTTCGGCCTCCGAGGCATACGTGAGATTAGACCACTCAGACATCTGGCTGGCACACTTCATCCCGGGAATGCAAAAGTAACAAACGCCTACGGTCAAAATCCAGAGTCTCGCGCTGTCCAAGGGGCAGCGGGCTCTGGGCTAGGGACCGAGACGAGAACACTGGTCTGCGGAGACGTTGTAGGCGCCAGTCTGCTTCACAGACCTCACGGTGAAGGCGCTACCTACCCGGCGTTGGTAACAACCTTCGGTGCGAAGGGCTAACTTCCCGCCAAACTGTTTCGCTGTCTCCTCCCCCTCGCCGGGGCTGCAATCTTCAAACAAGATGAGTCAATTATACGAAGGCGCTCAGTCTCCGAGAGGGGGGTTGTACGCCCTACGCTCGTCACTCACACTTCGGTAGCCACGCCTGATAGCAGGAGATCGCTTCGCGTGCTGGTGCTAGCCGGTGAGACGGCGGATACACCACAAAAACTCGGATCCAGTCAGCAAGGACTGGTCCATGGGCGTCCGCTTTGACAGCCGTTCACAAACCGCAAATGGATTAGGCAAAAGCGTAACGACTAACACGATTGCCGTGTGAGCGGACGTTTCTTAACTTGGACCTGACTCTTCTGGTATTCGGCTGCCTGCAGGACCCTGCTACAACCTGGCAGCCGCTGTTTCGAAAAACTCTACTGGATTCGGGTGGGTGCTGCCTGCTGCTTGTACGAAAAAAACAACACCATCTTCCTATCAAACAGGAAGACATGTCTGCTTCCGTCTTAAGCTTCTTTTCTTGCTTCCCGGGACGGCGATCGTAGTTCACCACGCACCCCTAACAAGCGCTCGGGAAGTCGCCCTCCCCCATCCACGCGCTTCCAGTTGTGCTGACCCGAATGTAGCCTTACGTAGACCAAGGACTAACCATTGTGAACTAACGACTTCCTTTCTAAGGGGAGAGTGGAGCGAAACACGCACCTAGCCGATGCCTAGCAGTACCAGAAAATCCACCCACCATCACACCCGGGACATGCAACGGAGGCAAGAGTGCCACCTGGACGGTCGAAGCCCGCCTTCAAGAAAAGACGCCCTGAAAAGGAATCACTCCTCTGGAACCCTGGTCCACTCCGGACTCATCGGTAAATTTGGTGAAAAGACACACGAACAGAGCAACCCGGTACCACACCAAACAACACAATGCAGCCCGCGGTAACAATAAGTTTGGGTCCTCAGCATGGTACGACAGTTTAGCGCCACCCGTCTGTAATTTCAAATAGGCAACGCCCACACGCGATCCAAAACAAGCCCTACCTACCAGCGCTGCCAACCGACGTAGAAAAGCATTCAAGATAAACATCCCTCGGACAAAAACCGACACGTGACGATGACATTGCGATTCATGCAGTACAAGTACGTCCTTACAAGAAAATGCGTGCCTGTCCATTCATACGCATGAAGACAATAACCTTCACTTGGAAACTGTCTCCACATGAGCTCCGTACCCTTCACTAGAACGCAGACAAACTATGTCGCGTTGATGCAAAAGAAAAATAAAAGCTAGTAGCCGTGCCTGAGAACACACATCGGTGGACCCGAGAAGGCAGTCTGGCGCAAAACTACATGGATAAGTACAACGGATTCACTCATAGATTGTTTCCATTGTTTCTCCTCGCCTCCTTCGACGGAGGAACCAGCGTGCCAACTACCATGTTCGTTAAAGAAACATATCCTCCCCTTTCTTCTTCCTCCTCGGCAGCGGGATTCAGTATGACAATAGGGCTCCCGCTGCCCCCTGGCATTCCAGCACCTCCAAGGAAACCCTCCGAGTTACTTGGGCGTCCGCCAGTTAGAGAGCTTCTGAGTTGTGCGAAAGCCCCGGACACTTTCCTGAAAAGATCCCCAACGTAAAAGGAGAATCCTCGCCTTCTTTGCTCACTACCGAAGCGACCGGCTCCTTCGTTGCCAGAAATAGTGTCTCCGTGACCGCCACCAACCGATACTGCACCATCACTGCACTCGTCACTCCGAGACGCGTAGGGCCTTGCGGAGTACATGGGCAAAATCGTGTATGTTTCTGGAGTATGCTGAAAACAAAAAGCGGGAGAGAAAACTCGGCACGAGCAGAACTTCGAGCCACACTGGCAAAAACGACGCTGAACACAAACAAATTAGATGTCCGCCATCGCCCTCCCACAAAGAAAGTACGCCTCTGACCAGCACGGTATGGCATCTCCACTCGTGAATGTGCCTCACCATCCGCAACCACGTGAGTGAAGAGCTAGTGAACCATGCATGAATGTCAGTCAGATGCCTGGTATAACACCCGAACACTCTTTTGGCACTCTAGCTAGTACAGACAAGTTCTCTCTGCATGGGCGGGCGAAAAGGTAAACGCGTGCAGGTTCAACTTTTGCCAGCCGAAATGATACTTCAGCGGGCCTGCGGAGCGGAACACGCCGTGAACTGAAAGCAACCCACGGGCACTCGAGTATAATCCGAACTAACCCACACAAGATTCCTCCCAACAAGAGCCCGAACCAAGAAGTCATCCTAGACTCCGTACGCCGTTGCCCGGAATCGAAACAGAGAAACAGGCGCGCAGCGAGAAGAGAAACGTGGTAGCCTCCATGAGAAGACTGTATGTGCTTTTACTACAGGAGGCCTACACCACCGGTGTGATGAAGCTCGGCAGAAAAAATCACTGAAGCTCACCTGCATTAACGAGAAGAAAAGGATTTGTTCTCTCGGTCTAAAAATCAAGGCCAGAGCAACAAAGCACAGCCATTCTAACACAGTCCCGACAATCTCAGAAAAGTCCTGTCTGTCGAACACCTCAAACAGAATGATCTTCTGGCTGATTTGCAAAAGGAAAAAAGCTGTCGCTACGCGGTATAGAGACCGCAGCATCCACAGCTTAACATTCAAAGCCGCCTCCCAGTCGTGAACGCGGACCATCTGCACGTAGGCCAACCGGAGCTGAAGTATGATAGCGGACATCACAGCAAACGGAGTACCTTTTCTTCCTTTTTTAGTCTGTAAAGTGCCAGGACACTGAAGCATATTACCCCTTCCAACGAGAGAACACACCGGTCAGAGCTTCGTGCCAGAATACCTGAAGCCCGATGACGGGGCGCGTAACGTATGAACATGCATCAGCACCCACTACTAGACACCAAATGGTCCGTGCGGAGAAATGAGGATAGACATCGGAGATGCCAATGTATGAGGAAGACATCAGAAGGTGATGGAAACCGAAACAAAGAGGAAAGCTGTGCACAGATATCCGAAGGAGCCCTTCCTCCATTACTCCCATTCAAACTCTTTGGACTCGTTTTGACGCCATACCTGAAGATGCCTGATATTCCGCCCTGCGGAGGTGAGGATCGAACCAAGAAGAGCAACATAGAGGAGAATAAGAGCTGGCAACGTCTCAGCTTCTTCCACCTGATTGACCGAAGTGATGATATATACCAAGCTGACCTGCAAGATCCGTGACCAGAGAAAACTTACACAGACTACAGATGCGTTTTTCGTTATCCTTGATGTAGATACCCAGTCCGCACGTCTATGCTTACGGCATGAAGGGCACAGAGAGAAAACCCTGTTCTGCTGACCGAAGCTTCACAGCATACGCACTTCGAAACTCCGGGAACATCATGACGACGGCAGAACGGAAATATATATTTCTGCATCAGGTTGGAGGTGACGGAGTACAAAGCAAGAATGTATCGAGAGCTAGGCATATACATATACATATAGAGAGAGAGACATACACGGGAAACACATAAACGTCACCTACGGCATTACACAGAAAAGGCAAACCAGCAGAGAAACATGTATAACCATCCCTCAAAAACGCTTCTTCCCTCATGTCGTACTATCCCACACACTATCCCGCAGATAACAACTGAGTTCCTGACACAGATTCCCAAGACTGTCACACTCGGTCCAACGAGGCAACCCTGAAACTGGTTAACCCAAACGAGCCTCCCGGCACAGGTCCCGCTCTGGTTCAATCATACAGAGAAGTTTCACTACGAGTACCACCGAATGTGCGTCTACGAACACCACCACGAGTGCTGGGGAGTGCCGGCAAGCATACACTCGTTCTCTACACTTCCCAGCCCGTAGCATCCTAAGGACATATGAACGTATCTGCACATCTCCAGACAATAACATACATACCGATGTCGGAAGTTAAGAGCGGAGAAAGGATGCTGGAGTGATGACTACGCGCGCGGAATATTGAAGGAGGACAGTCAACCAAACAGGATTCAGCGCGAGCGTACAGGCACACCTTGGGCCTGTCGGAGTGTGAGAACGCTGTTACGTGTGGTCGTTGTCTGGGATGCGCTTACCAGTAATGCCAATGAGAGGCTTTCCTTGCGGCCGAAAACCTCTCGTGTTATCATGAATCCCTTCGCAAGAAGAAGGAAGATACCATAGAAGATGGTATTGAAGATGGTGTTCAAGCCCATGTACGCCATCATTATGTACTGGGTTGAATTCCCCAGATAGTCCGGACACTGGGCGTAGAAACCAAACGCCGTGACGAGGAAAGCTGTCTTCAGTACAGGAGGTAGAAGAAGGAGCCTGTGAAGTGGACTGACATCAAACCTCGACACATAGTTACACACCAGATACCAAAGCAATGCCAACCCTCCCCAGAGAGGAATGAACGCTAAAGAAGCCCACTTAACGGGTTCCAGTAAGGCACAATTCACATAGTCTGCCGGAAGTGTGTCTACAACGACTTCCACTGTGTCTCCGCTTCGTAAGCGATCCTTGATCTCCCTTGTCAAGCGAGAATCAGGTATGGAGAAAACAGGCATACTAGGACTTGGCGGTAATCTAGAAGAAAAGGCGAGTTGTTTCAAACCATCAATTCCCCCCTTGGAAAACCTGACTGCGGACAAAGTGTCCGAGAAGGTCGTGTTGGTAAATATAAGTGCCCCCGCATGATTGCTGTTCGCCGCGTTGACCAATCGCTGAACTGCTGTAGCATCATTACACTGGTCAAACAACCAGAGAACTTTATCATCTCCCACCGCTCCCTCTTCTTCCCTGTTGGAAAGAAACAATGCGTCACTTTTCCCCGTCCCTGATTCCGACGGTTTCGAGGTTTCGTGTTCTCCGCGCCTCCCTGTCTCCACCTCCTCAGCTCTCTGATCGCCAGACATGAAAGCGGAAGAAGGCATCCAAGCAGAAAGATGCGGTGATTCATGTTGCAGTTGTCTGTTTGTCGTTGAGGTCGTCACAAGAACCTGCTCAGAAACATTATCTTTCTTCTCACTCATCGGCCAAGTAATGAACCTCCCTGAGAATGGCGCACTGATGTCAGTCTTTCTTCCCATGTCTGGAGGGACCATTGAGGCCGTGGGAGAAACTAGGGTATTCAACAAAACAAAAGGAGATAGAGAAGACCCTCTCTGTTCTCCTCTCCCCAGACGAGAAAAAGAACACACCCAATTCCAAAAAGCTGCTATAGATGGCCACAAATCTGTTGTCGGGCAGCCCCCGTCTTTCTTTCTATCACAGGGTTCCTCGGCTGTCTCGCTTCCATGGATCTCTACGTTTGGATGCGATTGTCTCGCGTCACTCCCGATGAAATCTGAAGAACCCGCGGAGGTACTAGAAGAGTTTTCTGAAAGAACAGGACCAGTCTCTGCCCCATCCCCATGCAGAACGACAGCAGGAGAAGGCTCAACCGTGGACACAGAAGGATTACGTCTCTGTGCAGCAGAGGCGTCCGTTGCTCCTTTCCGAAAGAGAACATACTGAGCAGGAGGAGATCGAAAAGAAAATGGCATATACGACGACAGATTGCTTAGGTATGTCACGGGTGAAGAGGCCCATCGATACATCCATGAGACACGCGGCATAACGGGATGCGAGTCCGGGCGATCCCCGCAATTCAAGCAGCCAGACGGAGCCGCATGGGTGAGATGTCTGTTGGGTCTCCGGACACCGGCAGTCAAGAGTGAAAGATCATCGATACCTCCACCTAACCGTTCTTCCCCCCGCTCGCTTTGCAATTTTGACCTGACTTGCGGCGGATCTCGAGGATATTTACGACTGAGAAGAAAGCGGAAGAGGCCACCACGATCTCCTGGCCGTTCTTCTGTCCCATCCGGTCCGACAACGGGCGAACGAGAAACTGATGGACTTCTACTTCCTCGAGTCGAACCTGGATGAATACTGTCCTGTGAGCTATCGCCGCCGCCTTCTGACTCAGACCGGTTCGAGGTCATCTCTCTTCCAGAACGCGACTCCTCGCTTCCTTGTTTGTCACCAACCTCCGTCCCTCCAAAAGAAAAAAGAGAAGAACCAGAAACAGACAGCGGATCATGAGCTGGACGCCACCAAACCCAAGGAAATCCCCCAACAGAAGGAAACGATTCCTGGAGTCTCCGCAAAGCCCCATGAAGCAAGCCTCCACTCTCCCCCGTCGAGGGAAGTTCGTTGTCCTCTAGGGCATCTCGACCAGGCAAAGACAACGACAGGGATGCATCCGAGAAATCGAGGCCGTGTAGCGCGTGACGTCCTTTCGAGCTTGGGTAACCATCCAAATCAGCTTCATCTAAATAGAAGTAGTGATCCAGATCACAGGTCTTGGCAAAGTACCGCAGACGACCTGAAGTCGATGTGAAGTTCTGTGACCAGGGTGCAAAATACGTCTCCACAATGGGTGGGTAGTTAGAAAGCGTATCTGGGTAAGTGACGATCATACGACCCTCGCAGAGGAAGCAAAGAGGAAAGAGAAGCGCAACAGAAAGGCATGAACTAAGCCACAGAGACGAAAAAGAAACAGAGAAAAGACGGACAAAAAGAGGACTCCGGCGAGGGACGGGGAATACTTCAGAAAGATGTCGGGCGGGCTTATGCCTACAGAGCGCGGTCGCCGATTCTCCCCCTGAGAGCGCGGAATTTTTGTCGTACTCGGGACGCGGGGAGACGCAAGCAAAAGGCCTAGTTCCGGTGACGGGCCCAGCAGTTGGGGTGCCCCCTGGCCCCACAGGAGACACCTGTGATGAGGAGCGTGGAGAACGATTAGCGCACGACGTGGTCACAACGCTCGATTCTGACTGGGGTGACAAAGAGGTCGAGAACCTGGAGTGACGAAACACCGCGTCAGCCGATGTCGCTTCAGTGCAGCCTGCATGAGCACGACACTTGAAAGATAGTCGAGCAGACGATCCGGGAGAATGAAGCCCTGTTGCTCCGTTCTCTGATTCCGCCGATCCCTGTCTAGCTATTGCAGACCTGTATTGAATTCCGACTTCACCGTCTGACATAATAGGATAGGTGGGACAACGATTTCTGCCCCGCTGCCGCTCGGTGGAGGGGGGCAACGCGAACCCGCAGGTACAGGACGCCATTGACTGGTTTGAAGTTCCTCTGTGCAGGTTCACTGGACGGACGATGGACGAGACCCGAGACCCAGTCGGCTGGAAGCCGCCAGCCACTTAGGAAAGCACGGACTGGGCGTGTCTTCGGCACAGAAGAAAAAACGAATTACGTGATAGAAGAGCTAAAGCCCCAGATTAACAGATCGAACACTGTCTAAACCATGACAGTGAATCACTAGTCCAGCATGGCAAACAGCCACTTGCCAGCGGCACTGTAAAGGGGCGCTCCGACTGGCTCACACCGACCGAAGAGAGGTTAGAGAAAAGGGGAAGTGCACCATGTAGAGCAATTGCAAAGGAGACAAAATCAAGTAGCTCAGAACGCGCAGTAGCAGCCGCTCGAGACGGATTAAGTCTCACGGAACTCAGAAAGTCACACCTAGGCGGAGCAGCAGCCAAGAACGCACTGGCTGGAAAACCGAAATTCGGATGAACTGCGAAGATGAATCCTCGAGAAGGCAAACTAGTAGCTGGCTACGTGGGGCCGAAGATGAGAAAGTAGCTCGTCTTTAGCAGTGAAGAGCGGAACGTAAAAACAAAAAAGAGGAGTCACTGCATGAACACGACATCCAACAGCATCAGCTGCTGGAAATTGCGACAACTACGAGACACGCTCGGAAACTGGAATCCACTGAAGACACACAAATTGCGATACTGTGACGAACAGAAATAAACACAATTGCATTCGCCCCCCCTTCACTGCTCGTTCTCGTAGAGCTCCGCGGTTGACCAGTCGGCTTGCTTGGCTGCTGCAGCGTGGCCGGGGCAGAGCACCCCTATGAGGGCAGCTCGCTCCGTGACTGTCCCTCTCCTGCTTCGTAACAAGAAGATAGTGGCTTCATTCGTAGCTGACAGATTGTTTGGAAGGTAACCAGTCATTCCAGCGTTGTGAGACGGCACTTAGGGGTCTCAACGATGCACGAATATCCGCGAAGCAACTATGCTTTCCACGCAACACGCTCGACCAGAGTACAAGCGGCATGCATGAGTCAGCGCAGTTTTTTTGTTAGCGGGGCACGATCGAAGATAAATGCCAACACAAGTGGACAGAAGCCGATGTACCCAGGTAATCGTGGTACAACTGACGGGTCTCCGACTCTCCTGTATCTTCGTCGCTGCAAGCCGCATCCACCGCGATGATAATGGGTGGATCCTGATCAGGTTCGGGGACTTCAACCGCAAACCGCTTGAGACGTACGCCGCTACGGAGACCTCGGCTCGCTGTCCCTGACGTTGCATGGCAAGTCCGACTGTATACTGAAATTTCCCCGACTTTTGACCGTGACAGGTCCGGTGACTCCTTGCGAAACACAATGGGAGCCTGGCGCGCCAAACGGGTAGCTCAGTGTGCGTGGGGGACTAAACCGCGCAAGTTAGGTCTCTGCGGAGATTATCCTCAAGTGCAGCAGTTCAGTGACACGCAGAAGCATTACCCGAGTGAGAAGTTGGGAAACAGTGAGGGTATACGCTGCGGAGCGCGACCACTCTCGGTACAGCGCGCACGACCGCTGCGTTGCTCCAACTGATAGGCAGGCGCGCCTGTGCTTGCAACTCTCAACCAAAGAGAATGAGCGAAGAAGTGGCTTTATTGGAAGGTTAACCCGAGTGCAAGGGAGCACAGGGCACAGAGCTCCGTATGAAAATACCCAAGTGTGCTCAAAGGCAACGCGTCCGCGACGATTTGACGGCCGGCGATAGTCGTGGCGGCCTGGGAAGGAGTGAACAGGCAGCTAGTCGTTTCTCCGGCAGGCCAGTTCTTTATGAAGCAGGATTTTCCTGTCCGCCATTCTGGTTAAAGAACACGTCGGAGAGCACACCTTTCCCCCCCTGTGCTCACGCCCCAGCTACCGTGCGCTCGGGGGAGTTTTGGTAGCTCGAACGGCGTGCCGGTCTTGCTGGACAGCGTATCATATAGCCAGGTTGACGGTGTGGTGATGACGCAAGCCACAAAATAGAAAGCCAACTCTAGGCTGTTAGTTGAGTCTCCCATCGCTTTCGTCGGGACCATCCCGCTCGCCCTTTCAAAATGGAATACACGGGTGGGCAGGCAAAAGTGCCAGCAGACGTTGGCGGAGGGGCGCTCAGCGACTCAGCCAAACGCCGGTTGCGTCCTGAATTTTAATGACACTCACTGACACAACGCAAGCTGGCAACGCTCTCCACAGCCAGACACTGTTCATGAAGACGAACTCCTCATTCGCGAGGTGTTGCCCGCGTTTCCTTCCGTAGTTTTCACCTTCATCGTCTGGCCTGTGCAGCTGCGAAACGGACACACAGACTTCATTGCTCTAGGCCCTCCATGCCGAAGCTTGATCGTAACTCGAGCGCATTTTGCGACAAGTTGAGCCCCAGAGTTGAGGTATCACCGGCTAAGCTACTGGACGCACGCATCGTCCAGAGAAATCAACTCGAACACCGTTCTCATAACGAAAGAACAACAACCGGCCGATCTCCAAGGAATCCACGAAAGAACGCCCACTGGAGACGAAGGAGCAACTGAGTAGACCAGCACTTTACTTAGGACAGCTCGGAGGCACTCTGAAAAAAACGCGAGGATGGAGTCTAGTGGGCATGACAGCCGCTCATTCTCGACTTCCTCCTTCCTACTCCCATTTCTTCCTCCCCGACTTGCTTCACATCTCTCGAGCACTGGTGCCGAACTTCGAAAAGACGTCCTCTCTTCTCTTACCCCATCTTTTTCTGTCGATAGCTTTCCTTCTCTCCCGACTTCCTATATTTGCTAGCCTTCTCCCGCCTTTTTCTCGTCGAGCTCGCTGCGCGCCTTTGCAAAGCTGCGCTACATCCGCACCACCAAATGGCCTTCCGCCTAAGCTTCTAGTGTATTCTCAGCAGACCTGATGCCATGTTGTTCCTTCACAGAACGCGAACGCCTCGCTGCTGTCTCCTAGTACAGCTCGTCCAACGCAATCTTCCTTACAGTCTTTCCCTCTCCATGTCGACGCGCCTCCTGTCCGTTAAACTTCACCCACTTCTTTCAAAAAATCGTCAAATAGCTGTAGCCAGCAAATGTCGCAGCAGACGAGAGTCTACAAGGTCAACCCTGGGTAGGCACCGCGTCCCCAGTATATATATAGAGTCCGTCCAGATGAATGACGTGCACGTGGGGAAAATCTATACACAAATGCTCACACTCGTAGCCACTAAAAATGCCGAAAGGCCCCGTGCTGCTTTTCACGACCTGAAGAGGCCCACGCTCCAACCGTGCGACCAACAGAACGAGCCCAGGGACGCTGCTTCCTGACAGCATATTACAGAGGATCCGAGAACAGAGGCAGACGCCTGCAGAGGTACCTCATCGAAACAGAGTCCAAGAAAACGGTATCAGTATGATACGCCATTTGATCATGGTTCGCTGCTTGCAAGAAAACGAAAAGCACCTATACCAGATACCTCGCCGATCCCCTAACATGCACAAAAAACCCCAACTCTGATGTTATCTCAGTAGTTTTTGCCGAGATGAGCCACTGACTTCTCTATCTCGACACTCGAGACATGCGAACTGGCCACTGCAGCACAGAGCAAAAAAGCAGACCTTGTCGGACGGTGTGCGGTGGTGTCTGCGAACGTATGTGTAGGCTCATGCACTACTTGCCCGTATGTAGATGTTTGTACGGTACATGCATACGCACTTTGTTTTCTCCTTTCGATCACTGGTGCGAAAGACTATCTGCGGAGCAGATACATGCACTCGGCTCCGCACGAGAAGGTCCATGCGTACACCAGTGCAGCACGGGTTCCTTGGTTGCAACTACGTGGCAGCTCCTTGATTTCCACAGATCTTTCCCGACGCCCACTTGCCATTCTCATAAACTACACCCGCCGTCACCGGTCAGAATTAGGGAATCACAGCGCTTCTCAGCGCTCCCTCTGCGGCCCCACGCTTGTCCGCCCAGATAACAATCATAGAGATACAGGAAAACCACCAGGCATCTCACCTCGTCCAGATCGACAGCCTTTCCGCCTTGTTCTCCCTTAGCTTCGTTTATACCTCCTCCCACTCCACCGCCATCGACTTTGCCGGCCCCTTTACTAAGCAAACTTGCATAGCTCCCGGGCCGCGATACACTGGAACCGAATGTTGAATTCTTTACTCGGTCCAGGTGCTGGCGACCCTGTGCGTTCAGGCCCGTCATAAAGCCGGTGGTAGGTTGCAAAGCTGCACCAGGCGGAAGGGTAGACGCAGCAACCCGCGTCTTGCTTCTGAAGACGCAGCAAGCCCATAGACGGTACTTAAATGAGGACTTTACTTCCCTATCATGGTAACCGGGAGAGTACCGACTGACAAAGTGTGTCGTTAAGACCTCGACGGCCGCCTAAGGGGCACGCGTCGTGATATCCGGCATGTATGACCCCTGCTCCTCCGAGTAACAACTATATGTATCAGCGACTGTGAATGTGGGCAGCGCCAGATAAAGTGAAGTGCTCTTCTAGGACCCTCGGTCTGCCATCAAGCAAGAACTAATAATTCGTACACGACAGTAGGTGACTTTCGCCACATAAGAGAGAACTTCGAGGCCACAGTACGCGTTAAGACTTTCCGCCTGTCAAAGCTACACATATGTCCTTCCTTTATTCGCTCTCAAAGAGGATGCCCACACGCGAAGTCTAGATCGCGTGTCATGGATTACCCACCGGAGCTGCGTAGGAACGAACGCCACAGACGTCTTTGGAATAGCAGGTTTTCCAGCCTTGGGGGGTTCGGAGTAGGGCGCAGGTCGCTGGGTCATTCCTACTCCCCCCTGTCTCATCGCCCCGGTAGAGGCCGGTGATTGCCAAGAGGAAGTCGGCATGGGAACAGGTGAAAGACCGGATGGCGCAGAGTGTGGCAAGCCAGGACCGGATGGAGAAAGAGACGTGAGAAACTGCGTAACAGGATTTCCTGCGGGAGTCAGTGGCTTCTTCGCAATTTGATGTGGCGGTGCTGAGATGGTTTCACCTGTCTTCAGTTGTTGGTGCTGCTGCTGCTGGAATGGGACGATTCCCGGGGGGGGAGGAATGAAGGGCACAGGGGGAGGAAAAGCCAAATGCTGAGAGCAAAAGAAAGATAACCGAAGAAAACTTGTTAACTGCACAGCTCGCATCGCTGAACACAACTACGCACAAATATATACACATGTATAGACATGGATCTCGAGGCAATTGTCTCTCGAGTCTATGGACACCCGTCGTCGCCAACATCTCGCATCACGCGCGTCATTGCCTAATATACGTGACTCGGCACGGCGATTTGTATTTTGCATGCCGTACTGCCTCCAGTCATAACAAGGTTACAAGATGGCCAACAAAGAGTTCCTACATCATGAGATTCCAGCATGCGCACGCATCAAGAAACCCTACGAATCGGGAACTGAAAAAAGACAAAGCAGGATCGAAATGATACGCATACGGGGGGCTCCCCTACCGGTGGAAAAAAAGGGAAGGCTCCGCCTTGACCGGGTGGTACAACGTCGCCCCCCCCCTGGCCACTACTACTAGTCGGGGGCACAGGGAAGGAAGACAGGAGGAATGGTGCGGCGGCCTCCGCGGCTTTCTGCAGCACGTCAGTTCTAAAGCGCAAAACAAGAGCACGCCACACGGCCAACTGCGCACAATCCTAAGGAAAACACCTCAATGCAGTGCCCCGCGTGCGAAGACCAGTTTGGACACATGACACTAAATATTGACATACACCTGCTTAAAAGAGAAGCAATCCGCACTTCTCCGTGGTAGACAGTGTTTACCACCCGAGAGCAGACGCCCTACCACGGCACTCTCCGATGGACACTTCACTACAAACATCAACTGTGTTTCGCAAAGATCGATTCTCTGTAAGGATAAACCCTAGCATGACAACATGTGGAACAGAGGCCCACCCGTAGGCGACCACCTCAGCCGCACGCCAGCGCGGATTCACGGCGTCTTCACATCCAGGCAAAGTTGAATTCCCCGGCAGGGTGCGCACCACATCACGACCACCGCTCTACCAGTGTATGCGAATCAGCATACTGTAGCTAGCACAGCTGCGAGACGTGACTGAGCGTGGAAGTGAGCTAAGCAAATCTGATATACATGAACATTCGAAAAGCACCTCTTTTGTAGTTACAAATAGAAAGCCCTGTGTTCACATGGACGCACACAAGTGACGTGACAGGGAGCCATGTTGCTCATAAAGCTTTGCTTCGGTCAACAGCTCTCTTCCTGAATTGAATGAACGCTTGCCTCCTCCCTCTTTTAGCTCTACAGGACTATACGCTTAGGTGTACCCCTCTGTTCGGCTTTGATTAAAGACTGGCATTTATAGCCGGGAGTTTCACCCCACATAGGAGGCCACGCAGGCTGTACAGTACGTACCGGGGAGTGACTGCGGCAATAAATCTCTATTCACAAGGACAAGTAAATGAATGGCCCCCTGTACAGAGAGCTCTGCGGACACAAACTGTGTGACAGAGGCTCACTAAACAACACTTGAAGTCCTTACGATGCGGGGGCGGGAACCGGAAAAACGTCATCCGGAGGAGGCTCTGAAGGCAGTGGAATAGATTCCAGTATGTCATCTCCTTTGGATTCGTCTTCGTTTCCCTCATCTTTCGAGCTTTTGTCAGAATCACTAGAATCACTTTCATCGTCCTCTTCTTCATCTTCCTCGTTTGCTCTGGAACGTAGGTCCTTGGCTTTAAGACTTTCCACAACTGGACGCAGACAAACATAGCTTTTGAAGCGGCTATTGCGAGGTCCGAAACTTGTGAAGAGAGGTGTGCAAGTTCGACACACACACCCTGTTGTCCTCATGCAAGTACCCTTTCGCTGGCTACTCACCATGCGTCCTTGTCTGGGAAAGAATACCCTTACACGGCGATCCCGTCGTCCATCCATAGCTATTGATTCAGGTACAGGTGTGTGATATACCGGTCAGCTCCAAGCCTTCCTTCTCCACATCACGCATTCATCACACCTCAGTATACACATACGGAAAAACAAAGGCAACCCACGGTACGTAGCCATCCCGGCGAGGGCGGCGATTCCAGCAAACCGAGGATTGTGTAAGCTCACACATACGAATACGTTACGCGTGCTCAAGGGGGCAGCGCGCGTCGGGACACAGCAGCACGTACAGTCGAATCCCTACACCAGGGCCCAGAGCAGACGCCCTGCGATGTGCTTTCGAGATTGAAAGCCGTCGCCTTTCTTTAACACAGTAGTGAACACGAGACGTGACTCCTGTACGACACGCCAGTACCATGATATCTGCTCCAGCATAGTTCCCCAGTTTTTTGACCGCTTACATTCGCGACGCTGCCCGAACACATCAGGGCGGACAGAAGGAGGATACCCCCTCAGACTGCCGTCGGGATCTGAGGCGACAAGGTTGCAGAAGAACGTGGAAACGGATATGAACCAGCACGCTGATACAGCTGTCAACTGAACGCCTCGAAACGAGAGATCGCGCTTACATGACATGGCTGACACCCCCGCTCCTATAGACATGTGTGAAAAGCCACATCTACACCACAATATTTGTAGTCGTTCATGTAAGAAGCATCCAGCGAAAGACAGGTCAGCCTTCACTCTTCGTCCTACTGCGGGCAGCTCTATTGTGATATAGTGTAAAACGCAAGAAGGACGTGTACATACACGTGCACACGCGCAGGATCTTTGTCAAACCACGTATCTGTACGCATCTCTTCCCGATAGCGATAGCATCTGGAGACGGGTGCAACCAGTATGCAAAGGAGCTCTCTTGGAACCATAGCGCTGTAATCCTGCGAGCTTGTCTCCTCGGGGGGGCGGTGTGAGACGTCTCAAACAAAGAACATTCTTGCCATGGGGCGCCATCCATTTGAAGCCGCACTGTCGGTTCACGAAGTCGAGTGGACATTCAGAGATGGAAGGGAACTAGAGGACGACGAGCTGCTAAAAAGTACCTAAGACGTGCATGCAGAGTCACCGCCACGGGACACAGAGCTAGAAAGGAAAGCAAACGCCCTTCCATGTCTGGGTGAAGGTTGTCTACGCTCCCGGTCACACACCTGTACGTATTGGCATGCATCTATCCCCTGCCCTCGACATACACAAAATACGTTTGGATGGCCGTGTTCATCGGGTCGAGCTCAAAATGGATGCGAGCTCTCCGAGTCTCTCCCCCTGTCTCTCGGTGCTAGTGTACGAGGAAGCTCACGTCTGAAGATCCCGGCATTACACAAGTAAGGGTTGTAGAACCTCCTTTGTTCTTCCTCTTTCTTCAAGAGGTACTCGTCATCATAGCAGACATCAGCAGGTAAGCATTTCCGTCGGTCTCCTAGGCCACCAGTATTCAGAATGTTTCTCTGATCCCTCGAAGTCAAAGCCGCTGAAGACTTTTCTTCTCCCTCCTCGTCGGCTTGTTCTGTCGCTCCGGTCATGGCGGATAAGGCAGCATCTAATTGGAGCTCCGCCTTACGTGCGCGCTTCTCTGCCTCTACAGCCTTGATAGCGATGTCCCAGAGCTGTTCTAGTTTCGCCATTCTCCTTCTCTGCGAATCAGTTAATGAGCCATTCCTTTCTAAACGAAAAAACCCAGGGGCAAGCGCACAATATTCTGCCAGATGGGACTCGTGGATTCTCCGTACCAGACCGTGTATACAACCCTCCTCTGGATTGTACACTAAACGTATGCAGACGGCTACTTCAGAAACAGCTTCATCGAGAAAATGATGAAGATATACGTGCTGTGAATGGCGTACCTCGCAGAGATGACCGTGTTGTCAAAGACAAGACCCTTTCCACGAATATCCATGTAAACTGCAAACGACTGAAAAATGACTCCCCAGATCCATGGCAACCCTAGAAGAGCGCTAGGCACCCTCGAAACTATAAGCCAGCCACCGGAAAGCATCTCCGAGGCACCATTCATAGACACGGGAAAGAACAGTCAGATACACTGAGGAGGGTTGTGTAAAGAAAACCAGCATTTGCTTTCCTTCAACAGACAGCACCTCCTGCGAAGTGCAACTCCTGTCATACGGTGGCTTACGAACTTCACGGAGTTGATCCAGCTCCTCCTTGATGACTCTCGGGTTCCTTCTTAAGATTGACTGCTCCCGATTGAAGCGACGCTCGGCCTTGTTTTTCTTCTTTTCTTTCGTCCGCTGTGATTTCCGATATTCATCCGGCGGATTAACCACCTTGAGGTCTCCCCCCTTGACTCTCAGCTTCTTCATTTTGTCTACGTGCCTCTCTCCCCGTTCAAGTTTTGAAAGAAAATCCGTGAAAAGTAACCTCAATTCCCACGCGCCTTATATGTTGTGTGTATTGTGGCAGGGGGCAAGCGAAGACCTGCCAGCTGTCCTCCACTGACAACTGTTGCAAAAAACACTTTCAATTCTATCGGCGAGCAGCAGCGAAACAAACCCACCACAGCGGAAACCAGAATGTTAACACGAGCAAAGAGGGAGGTCGGACGATGCATCGGTGAAAGCAGACGACTTTTTTGAGAATCGGGAACGCTTCCTTGTTACAAGCAAAGTCCTTTTGCGTTGGCGTTGTATTGGCAGTATACGGGGAGACCAGCCTGGCTCGGCGCAGAAAAAGTGACGAGAATAGACACCAGGAGATGCAAAAATTTCCTTGTCTCGCCAAAGAGAAAGGACATCGAGATACCTCGTGACGAACAGACGGCTTCGCTTTTCGTGGTTGCCCGAGGTGTCACGATTGCATATACTGTAAGCGGACTAGCCGACAACTCGAAAAACAACGTTTTCTTTTGTTTTTTCCCTTGCTTTGAGGAAGAGGACGATGGGGAGTCGCATCTGTCATGAGGCCCGTAGCCGACAGAGTGGTTCGGGTGTATCCTGCGAAGGTAAAACTGACGTGTGCAGAATGTCGACTCAGCAATTTTGACAAGCGAACCCGGCCGCCAGGAAACCGAACCAAAAACGGCAAAAGCACTCCTCAGGGAGTACTTCGGACGAACCCGCTGGGACGTCTGGACACTCCCGCAGCTGCAACGACAGGGAGGAAAACGGATTGATTTCGACCGTTCGTCTCTTGAATCCGAGAGAAGAAGTGTCGAGTCTGTCTGAAGCCCGGACACCTAATTCACAGCTGGCCTCAGAGAGTCAACGGATGGCTCCCACGCGATATAAAATTGGTTTCCCAGCCTGAGGCCAACGAAACGGAGAGGGTGCACGTGCTTTAGCAGTCGCGAGAAAGCCCGCGGACGGCAACAGTACAGGCCTGCTGTGTCACCAGTGAGAGAAACACAGGAAGGCCTCCAGGCAGCTGAAGGTGCTTGGCAGCAGAGAGAAGCCCCAAGGAGCCGAATTGAGATAGCGCCAAAACGGGAAAGAAACAGAGTACAGCCAGTGACCGGCACCGAAACAGCAGAGCATCGCCTCGAGAATTGAAGACATCAGCACCGCAACAGCTGATTGACGAACCAATCAGCATGGGAGTGAGCTGCAACAGGTGAGAGCAACACAATTATTTCGTAGTTTGCTTGCCGTTGCGCGGCTGCGCAATGCGTACGACGGACGCTTTCTTCTCTGCATTCGGTGCGACAAGGAGTCACAGAGAAAGGGAACGGAGCACCAGGCGCCGAATGGATCATCAGCTATCAAGATGAACGCTCCGTTGCCTTCGGCGAAGTTAAGCAGTAAGGCGCAACTCCAGCTTGTTCCCTCTCCGCCACACTCGGGGAAGGAAAGGCAGAAGCGCCATCCGGTGTTGCACCTCGAAGCTTCAAAGCAGTGGATGCCATTCACACTTCCACCGAAACCTGAAGAATCTACTGTAGCTTCATCCTGTCTCGTCTTGGTCGCGGATCGTAGCTATCAACCAAGCGAGAACGCTTCTTTCATTTTTGCGCAAGGAAACACCAGTGCATGCGACTCAGCTTGGATTGCGAGGGTGAACTTCTGTGACTCGACACCGGGAACCCGAACACTTAGGTTTCCTTAGATTCTTTCCTTGCAAACGAAGCCTGCTGTTGACACAGTGTACGCAATCCCAAACTCGCTGGAGAGCTAAATCTCCGGGTGGTACACAGGCATGACCACATTTTTCCAGTGTGCTCTCGTCTTGAGAAACTCGTCATCGTGCAGCCCAAGATCAGATCCTAGATTCCGCGACACTAGCACAACATATGCAGTCCCGGCCCTCGACTGATCTTTTTTCTTACTCAGCTACGCGCTAAATGTCGGCACCTTCAAAAAGTGAACACTAGGAAGCTATCGGACACGCCGTCCAGACTCATACAGTTTGACAGTGAGCCTTGCGCTCCGAAGCTCAGCGGTGTGATTATGCATTGAACTGGACTGCTGGAGCCAAATAATGTTCACAGGGAGGGAAAGCAAAGTGATGCCGTGTGCTTGCAGGAACGTAGAAGACGTACAAAGCCGGTGTTACCTCTAGGAAAAAGAAGCACTCTGACGTATCCTTGGAATCACAGCCGAGCTCCCACGTCGCTCTAGTGAAGCCGGGCGTTGCGCAAAGCTGCTTGGCCCTCTTCTGTGCCAGTGTTAACACAGGTTAACACCATTCGATATAGGGGCCAACCAGTGGGTTCTAGCTCGCGTGAGTGAGCGCCTCACTGAGAAGCAAGATCAGGAGCCGGCTGCTACCGGTCGATGAGGCTCCCTAAAAACGACTAAGACTCCTGTTGTGACCGAGCATGTTGTGATAGAATGGTAGCTTTCGTTCTGCTATATATCAGTATATGCAGAAGGTGCAGATGGAAACGGGAAAGGTGCCCGCGACCCCAATGACTTCTTGGAAGTTATCCAAGCGGCGAGCCGTTCTCAAGACGGCATAGAATGCTTCAGAGGCAGAAACCGCCAGTGTGTTTTTGCTTCCCCTGGAGGGGGGCAGTGTTGGACACTGCATCTGCCACTGTAGGATACTCAGCTTGTCTTCCCACAGTGGCGATTCCGACAATCTTCTTCATGGTCTTTTCCTCTGTATTCACCTGCGCCCGGCTAGCCCAGGCGTTCCCTCTTGAACTTGGTACCACACGAGCTCTGTACTAGGAACTGCATACGGAGAGCGTATGCACGTTCGCCAGCATTGTATGCAAACCTGCCTCTCACCGCGACAGTGCTTCTGGAGAGGCTAGCCCGGAGACCTCAGGTCAGAGTTTAACTAAGTACGGCCACCGAATTACGCGGACGGTCCCGTGGACGGCGCATCCTGAGGCCGGACACCCAGGCGAGATGTGTCGCTGGACAGTGAGCTAGAACTCTGTTTCAACCCCGGTCAGGGAGATCACTGCAATCAGCTTGCTTCTATGGACCCGTGCTGTAGGTATTAACAGTGTGGGCTCCGCGGATCCGAACCCCTCGGGGCATCCCGGAATTTGCTTGAGGCTTCAGCAGTCCGGTCTGGTCA
>NW_027155084.1:4485-28466 GCF_002600585.1 Cystoisospora suis | reverse complement strand
ACCTTTTTCCGCGCTGAAGACGATGGGAGACTCGCAACTGCCGAGTGCTGGCAGAAGGCATCTCCATTAAGACAACATCCAGGTGCCTCTCTTGCGGTAGTTCCTGGGTAGCGTCTTCGAGGCTTCGCTACCGCGCCGTGGTCCCGCTGCGTGTCGGCGACAGTCCGGGGTATCAACAGGAGGCATCGACATGAGGCGTAAGGAGTGCACGGAGGCATGGCAGCCGACGACCACAGGCCATTCCACTCAGACTCGGAAGGATAGAGGTGCTGAAGGCCCGACAAGAATGGTGTGAAGTGAGAAAAGTGCAGAGCCCGAGTTCACGGCCAGCTGACGAATGCTTTACCTCTGCCGGTTTCCGAGGAAAAAAGTTCTGTGGGCGCAACAAGAGTGGTGTGAACTGAGAAAAGTGCAGACACGAGTGTACGGCCAGCTGATGGATACTTTACCTCTTCCAGTTTTTCGGGTAATCATCTAGTCTGAGGCCCTCTACCTGGCGTGGCACACCGCGCGCGAGCTGTAGTTGCCCGCTCGTGCTTGATGTTCGGCATGGCGTTCGCTGAATCACTACTTCAGTCCTGCAAAGCACTTAGCCCTTACCCTTGGCAGCACAGGTGTCAGCATTCTTGACAACAGAAGATTTGAGCATGTTAGTCTGACAACACTTGAACCTATTTGTGATTCAGGACTGTTTCGACAGGTCACTTCACTTTTCGGCCCGAGAAAAGCGGGCAGTCGATCTTGTCTCGCGTGATTTGCGACCCGTCTGTGTTCGTGTTTTCCAATAAGCAAAAGCTTGAGTTTCGGTTTTCTGTGCCTAGACACGGTCTTAGTTTGCAATGCTCAACGTGAGACTGCTCTGCTCCCTTTGCGGAAGAGGATCGGGCCCAGCTTTCAACTCAGTCCCGCAGCGGCCAGTCTGCACGAGTCGCCAACGGAGGCGAACCTAAAGCACCCGTGCGTTCTTCCATCTCTCTGGCTTAGACAACGCCTTCTTTTAATCATTTATGTCGAGTTTTATGACTTGGAGAGCTTCTCACTGACTGCTGAGCGTGTTTCGCTAATGACCAGGGTTGTCTTGCTTCACAAAACTGGTTGATCTCAACAAGCCTCGCGCGCTCTGATGGTTAGAAGGTCCGGTCGTGTTGTCCTTTCTGGTTTTCGTGTGTCACACCCGGCCCCGGGGTCAGCAGAAGCTTGTGGTAAAGTTGGTCTTTCAGCTTCCTCAGCTCTCTCCCCGCCCCTCTTTCAGTTCAGAAAGAGTAGCGGAGTAAAACAGTTCACAGGAGCCACTGTACGCGACTTCAGTTTGCAGTGGATTTTATTCGCTGACCGCTGACCTGACCTCTCTGGTGACTGGGGCCACTATTCCAGCCTCTTTCGATGTGAGGGCACCGTGGCGGAAGGTGCGGTCGGAGATTTTTTGTACTAGAAGGTATGCGCCACACCACATCGTGTGTTGAGAGTAAACATAGTTCTTTCTTGCTGGGGACAACTGCATACTTTTTGTCCAAACTTCTCTCGTGTGCGACTCTGAGTGTCCGAGCTTCCCCCGTTGCCCCCTGGCGAGTGTTGGCTCCCGGGCGCCTGTGTCCCGTTGTAGCCGCTGACGCAGTATCACCGGGTCCCGGTGTCTGAAGTCTCCCTGGCTCGTTAGGAAAGGTATAGACGTTGTCGTTTATAAGGTAGACGCTGGGCTGCTCACTACTTGCCAAATTTCTTCAAACAAGTCCATCTTCCTGCTCTTCCTGGTTTGGCAGTCTCCTGAGCCGACAACTACTGCTACGGCCGGATGGCCTCTTGTCCGGTAGTTCCGTCAGAGCCCCGAAAAAACATTTTCTCTGACTGTGGAGTTTTCACGTCTGTTTCATAATGCGACTCCTAGCTCAAACGCAGCACACTCAGCACACCCGCTGCAGAGCGGTCGGAGGTCCTGGGTTTCGTTACCGAGCCCGGGGGATTTCCCTGAACGATACTTGCACGAATGAAACTCAACAGTACCGTCACCGAGGCGTTCAGCGGGCTGGCGCTCGCCCGTCCCGAAGAGGAGCGATAGACTCTTCTTCAGTTCGGCAACCATCCACCGACGCGGCGACCGACCCTGCACGTTCGGCTCCCGTAGCAACTTCGGATTCAAGTGCGAGTCTAGCTCAGCCTAGTGACTCGGACCCCGCGGTCCCTGGTAACGCACCCCTGTTGGAGAGTTCAACGCCCCAGGGCGGAGGCAGAGTGCCTCGCCAGCCAGTCTTCAGTCCCACGTATCGACAGTTCGACCTCTCCAGCCACGTAAACAAGCGACGAGTGCGCGCAAACTGGAAAGTGGCCCACTTCGCTGAAATCTGGACCCTTGCTAAGAACAAGTGTAAGTGGGGGAGGCTCGTTAGTGTCTCCAACTAGGGGGGTCGATGCTGCGGGGGACTTCCTCTAGCCCCCCCCCAGTGGCGGCGTTCACCCGGAGCATCCGACTGCGGTAGACACTTTTTCCGGTGTGGAGAATTCCCTTTCACTCCATTCGTAAGTAGGTGGCACCCCAGCGCGAATGCGTATCACGCCACCTAGGCAGGACCCGCAGCTACTACGGAGCCCTATTCCACATCCAGTTGCCTGTAGCCAGTCACCCACACACCGCACCTGTATCGAGCACGTCAAGCCACTTGATTGCCGCGAAGACAATGAAACACCCTCAACGACTGCCTCTCACAGCGTTCGTCTTCTCTGTGGAGGATCTGCTTCCGTAGTGTGAACGCGCATTGCAGCAGGTGCTTTCTTGTTTTCTGATCTCATTAAACAAAACCGTTCGCAGTTCTTCGGGTGCCGGACGAAGACCAGTACATCGACAGTCCGCCATTTGGCGATGACAAGGTGGGAACCTGGTTTTTGCGTCTGTACCCTTATGGAGACGTGACAAATGCGGGGTCACTTGAGCTGTACCTCATGGTAGACAGCTCTTTGTCAGAGGATCTCATTGTGCACTACAAGCTGCAAATCGTCCGGCAACAACACCAGGGAAGCGCTGCGACTTCTAACAATTTGAAGCAGAACTGCGTTATTCAGTACGAAGACAGTGACCTTTACTCCAAAAACGAGCCCGGCGTCGGTTATGGTCCTACGCATCTCTGCGACGGTGAGCAGGCTTCCGCTGCAGCCTCGTACCCTTCCAGTTTCTCTCTCCGATAACGAGGTTATCAGTGTACACTTGCACGGTTGCGGTCAAAGTCAATACTCCCCTTCTCTCAACTGAGCTAACTTCAGAAGTTGGCGTGTTTCGCGACCCACATCGATTTTTTTTTTTTTTTACACTAGGCCAATTACTTACAACGAGGAAGTTTTCTCTGTCTACACGCTACAAACCAAACAAACGATAACAGAAGTCTTACATAGTAGTAGTGACCGTGCTACTCTCACTTGTACTGGGTTGCAGATGCCAAGGCTTGGCTGCTGTTGACCCCTCGCAATAGCTTTGCTCGTCAAGCACCGGACTTGTACCGGGGCGTAGGGCGGAATACAAAGATTAGATGTTATCAACTCTACTTCCTCTTGACTGTGTTTTCTTCAAACGTTCAGTCAGTACGAAAAAGAAGGTCCTCGGTCTCACTTGGTCGGACGGCAGTCTACGCATTCGCGCCTTGATGGACTGTCCGATAACAGACACATTCCAAGGACCCAGTGCACGACAGGTGCAAAGGAGCAGCGCAGGGCGATCTGTTGTGGCCATCAGTCAGCTTGCCATGCCACCACCGGGAGGCAAGCTTGATAATGCCTCGGCATTTCAACCCCTCAACACCAAGACTCTATCTGAGGAGCTCCTCGACTTCGTCACACAACAGGAGAATGACCTTGAAATTCACTTCAGAGGCGAGAGGTTCACTGCCAACCGCCTCGTTCTTGCCTCGCGGTCTAAGGTACGCTAGGCCAAGCGCAGCGAGCTTTTGTATCGGGATGAACAGGGGATGATTGAACTGCATGACAGAGCTTACATACTTGGAATCGAAAACTGCTAAAGGACAGAGTTGCCGGATAAAGTACGCTTGCGCGGCGGACACGCGCCCACGGTACCCTGCTAGGCAAATGATCCGTGGCAGTGGACGTTGTCAAAAGGACAGCCTGATCTACTTCAGCTGCCGCAGTCCGGTCCCGGAAATTCATACGGGCCGGTGCGCTCATCGCTCCAGGAAAGTGCGTGGCTGCGGTTGTCCCTGTATCGCAGGTGTTCTGCGCCATGCTGAACGGCAGGTTTCAAGAGGGCAATGGAGGGCCCGGGGGAAGATTTGCCTTCCAGTCCTGCTCCAGGAAGATATTGCCAGCTCTCCCCGATAAGGATCTGGATGTGCCGAGCACGCCACGGGACCAGCTTGACCTTTCGGAAACTACGGGTCTTTCGGCAGCCGCACTTCGCAACTTACTCGAATATATGCACACCGACATGTAAGACATGTGCTTGTCCCTTTCTTCTCCCAGTTTTGACTCCAGCGACAACTAAACGTGGGGGAGTCTCCTTCCTCAATAGCGCGGCTGCTTTAGTTCCATGACGGTGAGGGAAGAAGGAGCCATTTTCCCTGTACGGCATCAGGTTGAGGCCTGCTTCGAAAAGGCTCTCCGTAGCCTCGCTCCTGAGACGAAGTAGCTGACTAGGCAGGCACTGTTATCTGGCACCTTCCCACCTGCTGGTGTGTAGTGCCTAACATCGAGTGTATGAAGTGCGAGCCCCTCCGTCTTCGAGTCGAAGTGTAACTTGTGTATCACCATTGAAGTTCTGACACAGATTCTCCGCTCGCAAGTTGTTGGTGTGTCGTCCGCGCGTGCGTATCTCAGGTGTCCGCTCCTGACATCCGTGACGCCGGCGGAGCCCCGCCAACAAGACGCAGATAATATAGGCGCGCAGGAGACAGACACCGACCGGGTGGAGGCACTACTAGAGCTTCTTGCCGCAGCAGATCTGTACGATGTCCAGGTGCGTTTCTATCTTCGTAGCTCGTGACTTGTGCTTTCATTCTGAGTCCGCACCTGAAACTGTCTAGGAGAGCGATGATGCCGCACAAGCCATCTCTACAACAGAGTTGGCTGTCATTATCTAACCACTCTACCCTGGCTCTGCTGGGAATGATCGACCTCGGATCATGACTGGTCGAAGTGCGTTTTCGGGTGATCCGACTGCAGAGCCTCTATGACCGATGTGTCAACGAGATCACCGGCTCCCTGTCGCGCAAGAATTTTGCCTCTGTCTTACTCTGCGCCAGCCGGATCAACTGTCGGAGACTTGTTAAAGCAAGTAAGCTGTTGCGGGCGACTTCTCACTTTCGGCGCGTTCATTTGAAGAGCGTAGTCGCTCTTGACGCACCGGCGTTGGAGACAGCTAGCGCCGCATCATTGATTTGTCAGGTACACCTGACATCAGACAGGGATGTGCTGAAGGTCACACTCAAATACTTTTTACTCGGGTGAACTTTGCAGCGCGGCAGTTTGCAAGTTCGCTCAAGGGAGGCGAGGTCGCGGGAAAGATGCTCCAGCTCTTTGAAGCCTTCTGGGAGTCGGGCACTAACATTCACGCCCTGCCAGCGACCAAACTTCTTCCAGGTAACCCGAAAGCTGGAGGCGGCTTCGAGGACTCTAGTGTAAGCTCTCCTGGGAAGACTTCAGAGCCCGGGATCCCAACGACCAGCATCTGCCTCGGCTGCACCGCAGCAGGCAGTTCCTGCTCCTCGAAGAGCGACCTCTTGCAATGTTTTACAATGGATTCCCCTTCCACGTTGGTCAAAAGGTGCGAAAGGGGAGGAGCCGAACATGCGGCCAGCGCCCTTGGTACGCATGGGACGCTGCCGGTTTCGTTGAGCACGGCTGTCACTGCGAATCAGCATACTGGCCATGCAAATGGCAATGGAATAACGAGAAGAGCGACAACGACGAGACATGCCCAAAGACTTTGTTGCACATCCGCAGACTGTCCGGGAAGCGGCACAGAGCTCCGGTGCAGTGTAAGAGATACACCCTGCGCACTGGGGAACTTTGAAGACGACCCATCCAGCACCAGCAGCGACAGCCCTCGGACGGTGAGCCCGTCTCACGCTGCCCCGAGTAAGAGGGAGCTCCTGGCTTCACCCCGCCGGAGGCCTGCGCACAAAAAGCAGCGCGTCATTGGCCCAGCGGGGCATCATTCAACTTGGGTGACGGACGAAGAGGCCTTTCCGGCGCAGCTTAGCCTGAGAACTCGCAGACGTAGCAGTGGCGTTAACGGGGGCATCCGCCGGGACCTACAGTGGCACTCTGATTCGGCTTGTCAAGCGGTTTGCTCGCCAGCTTGCAGTCCTCCGTTTTCTCCTGGAAGGCGGAAGCTTCCGGCTAACAGCGGTGCTACCGGCTATCGTCGCTGGGAAGCTGCCACTGTCACCTGTCCTAGGTCTCACTCTAACTATCAGTTACCACAAGACAGGGATTCATTGTCTCCGGCTGTCTGTCGGGGCCACTGCACTTCCACTTCCTGCGCAACCAGCAGTGCAGCAGAATGCGAGAGCCCTCTTCTGCAGAGTTACAACGCGCACTCCCAGTCCATGGGAGAAAAGGAAGAGTGTGCAAGTCGCACCATCTCCACAGGCTCACTGTCACTACCTCATATTTCCTCCTTGGACAAGGATAGCGCTTCTTCTCCCTCAATTTATCCCTGCTGCTCTTGCCGTGATGACTCCCATTCTCCGGTGCCACAAGCCCCTGCTGCCGACAACGCGGCGCTGAACCCGCAAGGTCGTTCACGTTCACTGGCTGCGACTGCAGCTTCAACTCCGTCCGAATCTGAAACGTGTCCCCAAGCGCTGAACGATGGAGCGACAGAAGAAAGGTCTTCGGTAGACACATCTGCCCGGGGCAGCTGCGCAACGACAGTCGCAGCGGCTGGCTCCAGAAGCCAGGCCTCCGGCTGCACAGTCGCAACTGACCGCCCAACAGGGACCGCCGACGAAGCACAGGGGACCGAGCGTACAGCGGGAGCTGAGCTCACCCCGTCCGGTCAAATGCCGAGTATCTCACCGGGGAGTGCACATACTGTTGCAAGTTCAGAACCTGGAACCGCGCAGCCAAAGCGGATGTCCGCAGGTCTCGAGGCTAGTCCCCCATGCGGCGGAGACAGAAGCCGCGCTCCCGAAAATTCCAAAACGTCTGAATAGAGGGCCGCCGGAAGCTGGATGAAATGCCGTTGCGGAGTTGCGGGGTGACAGGTGCATCGTCGACGGAGTGTTGATCTCGGATTCGGGGATACTCCCAGTAAGATACATCTGGTCTTCCTGCAGTTTGCCGCCTGGGCTGGTGTGCAGAGGGCAAGTCAGGTTGTGCAGGCGCTAGTTTGTCAGTTCAGCCTTCTGTGAACAGCGGTCAATTCCGAACCACCAGCCGAGGTGGCGGGAGGCCGAATGCCGGCACTGCATGCCCACTCTCCCGAAAGGAAAGACAGGCGCGTAGGTCTGACTTCAGTTCCGCCGGACCTTCCATGTACAGAGCAAGGTGCACCCGGACACTCGAGCTCCGTGTTCCCAACTCAGTACTCTTTGGAGAAGCTGCGGACGCCCGGGAGACCGTGCTAGCCCCGACAACACAGCAAGCGATCTCCTGGCCAACGTTTGTTCTCACCCAAAGTTCCGGTTACCGTCACCGGCACGTTTCTGCCTTCCCCTGTTGCAGGCTTGCTTGTTACACGAACTACACCGTTCATAACATGTCCTACAGAGCGTTGGTACTGTCCATCGCTTGAGAGGCAGAGAGCTGCTATGCCGGAGCAGTCACTCAACATCTCCCCGAGCGAATTACAAACACCACTATTCCGCCACAATTGCAAGTTAACTTCTGTTCAACACCCCCGCAACCCCACGCTGTGTACACACTCTTTAAAGGTCGGCGTTACGCGTTCCCGAATGCTGTCCTGAACGCTTTTCATGAAGTCGCCCTCGCAGACGCAGCAAAGCAGAGCAATGTGACAGGCGAGCACAACCTCTTCGGGGTATGGCACGTTGCTTACATCAAAGGGGAATGTGCGAAACTGCTAAGCTCATGCCAGACCTACCCTGCTCGGGTGTACACCAGCACAAAAAATAGGAGATAACTGGGCATTTCGCGCTGTTCACACACTTCAAGTCTGCTGAAGACCTTTCGGCTTACCCCATGGACCTGACAAAAAACTAGAAAAGTCCGTGTTAACAATCGAGCGCCACCGAGTCACCACTGGCCGTACGTCGAGTCGGACACGGCTACTGTAAGCCGGGAGTTAACCCGCGAAGGAGAGAGTCACGTTCCGAGACTGATTCCAGACTGGCTCGTCTCGCCGGTGTGTCCGAACGACGGGTGGAAACCCACGCGCATTCAAATCCTTCACTTACTCCCGCCTCCACTCCGGATCACACGGACACGCCTGCAACGTGCTCACAAACTATCTCCACCACCGGTGCCCTGTACAAGCTAGCACTACAATGTTCTGTAGCAGTCTTCTACTTGCGGCTTCCGAGACAGAAAACGTCCACGCAAAACGATTCTTGAAGACAGCTTCACGCGAGCAGGTTCCCATGCGTGCAGAACACGAGGACACCCCCTTACATCAGAAACCCCAGTGCTCTCGGCACAGCTGACTATGCTGTGCTCATGCTGAGCCGACCGCTGAAGAAACCAGCGTAGTACCACGACAAAAGAAGCTCCAGAAAGGCCTCCTGCACGGCAGGAGGTGCGGTTCGCAGGAAGTCGGCTGTAACGGACGCGATTCTCGTCCCTGCAGTTTCATCCAGGCACGCCATCTGCGCGCGGGCTCGCACACCGGGGGAACCTTTGTCTGGCATGCCAACTTCATTGAAAGCCGTACAGTGTGATAAGAGGCGGGTCACCTCATCATCCGAACACGGGAGATCACCTGCGACCGGGACTCTGGGCGGAGCTAAAAGGCTCATGATGTCTTCCACTGGCGAGGTAGAAGCCAGGCAGCCAAATCCCTTCTTGACGTGCCGTTTTTCGAAACGTGGCCACTCGGTACCAATACACTGTGAACCACGCCGCTCGTCCGAGTCGCGCGACGTACCCGAAAAATCCTCTCGTTTTTTAGCTCGGGGTACTGCCGGAGATCCCGCACCTGAACTAGGTCCGTCTGCAAGATCAGTTTAAGCGCAAGAGAAGGAAGGATGCGGATCGACACGAAGGAGCAACGGTGTGCAACGGACGGAACCAAGATAAAGCATCACAGCAACCCCCTGAGACCACAAGTTTCGAAGCGAAGTGCCGTCGGTTTCAGAGCGAAGTCCGATCCATGCTTGAAGAATGACCACGAGTCAGAGGTTTGGGCTTGCGGATACCTAGATCATGATGACGGAAGAAAAAAGCATGCACAGACAACTGCCCGTCAACGGATTTCCGCTGCACATCAACTTGAGGTTGCGGTGCACCTTATCTCTAAACATGCGCCCGCGACGGGCCTCATCGTCCGTCTGTCCAACCTCGAAGCCGGCCGGCACCTGTTGGTAAACTTCACTCCACAGGCGAGCCCAGTTATGTGTTTTTGGTCCTGAGTACTCCTGTAGTCAAGCCCGGCCCCAACTTATTAGAAGCGGCAGGGGCCCTGGTGTAGCCCGCATCGCGGTGTTCACATGAAGAATCAACGCTATAACGCTGGCTCCCGGCCTGGCGGACGAGAAAATCCGTATTCGTTCAGTGCTCGGGACTTATTTCGACACGGAGGACGCTAGAGAACAAGGTTCGGCAAACCCGGTCTGGATACACCGCTTGTTATGTACTTCGGGAGAAATGGTCTTCTATGAGACACACACTAGCACTTCGTGCTGGTGGGGCCGTAACTTCGAAGCAAGCTCAGGCCAAATAGGATTACGTCCCTACCCGTTCTACTAGTGTTCACTGCCGACTGTCCTTGTTTAGCCCGGCGTCCGACCTGAAAGCACGAGCAAAGGCGACCGCAAACTGAACTGTAAAGAATGTCAAGCCGCAGTGCCGCGAGCGCACTCTGAAACCATAGCACCGCCTAAGCGCCTTCGGCCTCAAATCAACGGCGGCCAGTTCGCAGTGGCGTAAAGCCAAACAACTGCCCGTGCCCGCAATCACTCTTGTGTCCCAGAGAATACTGTGTATGCGGTTCACTGCCAGGGAGACTACCGCACGACCCGACGGTCGATCCACTGTCGGTACAAACCTTACAACAGCTCGAGACCCGTCCTGCCATCATGGGAAGGGATAGTCAAAACCGCCTGCCCCAGGGCATTTTGTCGTGCTGCTTCTAGTGCAAGTCCCGTAGCTGCACGCAGTCACAGTGTGCAAGTGACTGTACAGCGTGATACACAGCACGCTCTGACTAGGACCAGAAGCTGCGAGTGTCCTATCCACCCCTTGCCGCTGACTAACCATATAGAAGTAAGTGCATGAGCGCGAACCACAGCTCAGGAACAATGGTCCTCCCATACCCCCAGACAATATCTGTCCCTCAGCAACACAGTGACTTCCGGCAAATGGATTTCGTAGAAATGAGAACGTGTGTACAAACACATATTTTGCGAGGCTGGAAAAACTCCCGGAGTCGGTACACCGCAGGACGGGTGTTAGGCCCGTGTATTCGAATTACTGGCTGCGAGAACTTTTCTAGCGTGTTCTCGACGTAAGTGCAGTTCTGCAGCCTGCGGCGGCCTCGACTTCCCGGATGTGCACTATGCCTGAGAATACTTAGGTAATCTGAACAGACGAGACTAGCAGCGTATCCGGTGTCGGCTTTGAATGGCTATAACTTCGACAGAGCGGTGTCGATACAGGTAGGAGAACTCCTTAGACAAACGGCGCATCGTCCGCACACGGCGTGCCTCCCAATTGTTGGCTAGCAGGAAGACAGAAACAGTAGTACCTCTTCTGCGTTTTTACTTCGCTTCCCTCCGGGTAGCGTCTTTAAGATGTCCTCTATCGCGTCGAAATCCGGAACTCCTGCAATGCCGTGATGGGCAAAAGACACAGAAGGGAGAGTCCGGGCAGTGCACCAGGAGAAGCCCACAGAACGCGCCAGTCCCTAGCCACTCACTTAAGCGCATACTCACGCACAGGCCGTGAGAAACAAAATGCAGTCGAAGCGAACTCCAGGTGAACATGCGGTGAATAGACCTCGAAGGTTGAATCAACGCCCACCTTTGGTCGCGTGATGTAGGACAACAGCGTGCAAGAGTCACGTCAAAACACTCAGAATCTCAATCCGCCGGCCAAAGAATCTTTACACGCCGCATTAACGTATACACGCGAGCAGGCACCTCAAGGGCAAGGTCGTCAGGGGCGATCTACTTTAGCGAGGAGCACAACCCGAAGACGGAGCACCAGCCCGTCCCCTATCCGCGTACACCTTCCGTTAACATTTCACTCCGAAGCACCAGGAGATCAAAGCTCAACCGTTCAACCGGAATCGAGTGTCCCAAAAGAAAAGAGAACTAGGTATGCAGTACAAATCAAGAGTCCCGACACCTACCTTCACGCTCAAGCTGGCTCGGAGGTACCCTTTCGTCGCGTTGTTCATGCGCACTTGAGCCTTCGGTGATTGTCTCCTGCGATTTTGAGATTTGGTGTTGTGGTTTGTGTCTTGGAGCTTCGCATTCTCCTCCGCTGTGCTGAATGCTCATCCCTCTGGATTCTGCTGAACTACTGCTCTTGTCATCCGCACCCGGCTCCCTCCTTTCTCTCACTGACTGGCATGGTTCGCTCTGCCTGCCTTCTGTTAGCTCCGTGGTGTTCTCCCTAACCGAGGCATTCCTGGAAGCTAAGTCCGATCCAGACACCTCTTTAGCCACTGGAGCCTCTGCTGGTCCGATTGACGGCAGCGAAGCCTGCTGCTGTCGGGGAAATTTCTTTGCACCATCATTTGCCATTACTGACTCTGTCGTGACGGTCTGAGAAAGAGTACAGAATCTAGTTACTGAGGCAGTAATGTCTCTTGCATTGACACTGCGGACAAATTTGCTTCCCACGTGAACCAGCGAGTAACGCGCTGTTCTGCAGACCAATCCGGAGAGACGTCCGATACAGTGGACGCCCTTTCCGAGCAGCGGGCTCACAAAAAAGTGAATGCCTTGGAAAAAGCGTCTACACATACACTTCCGAGGTCATCCCTCTGCAGAGGCAAGGCGCCATCACGCAGTCCGGTGTCATGGCTGGCTCTCCATGGTAGATAAGAGACGTAGGCAGCATATGTGCCCGCTCGGCACGGCACCAACCATCACAAAAAACGAGAAATCTCCGGATACCGAACTTCGGAAACGGGAAGCCGCCCTTGCTGGATCACAAGCGAACCCCGGTACAGGAGAAAGACTGGAGCCATATCAAATCATTTTCTGGTGTTCAGAAGCAGAACGGATGTACAGTTGGAAGGTTGGGCTAGTGAAAATCCGCAAAGGACGAACCTCAACGGACGGTGAGCAGACCATACACCGGTATGGTTACGGTGCAAAGCATTCAAACTAACGGTACCCAAGCAGAGTAATTCCACCTACTTGGTGAGTCTGAAGAAACTTCCAGAAGTGCTCAACGAGGGCATTTGACCTCTCAGGATCGGTGACGACTGTCTGCACGCACCACATGGCCTGGCCTGTCGTCACCCGGTCGTCATCCGACGAGGATCCATCGTTCTCGTCAGTGTCCCTCTCTATTTCCCCAGCACAGAAGCTCGTATCCTCTACCTCCGCCATCCTACGTCTGGACGACCAACTGCTCTCTACGGTCGTCGGGTCACTTCTTGAGATGCGCATGCAATGCAACGCGGGTATACACTTGCGCTGAAGGCCAGAGAGTGGAACGTGGATGTCCTTGGTCCTTGAGAGACTTGAGGAACTTCAGCTTGGAGGAGTACACACCGCTATCTGCTGGATGGGAAGTGAAAGGAAGCCAGAGACACAGGAAGCGAGAACTCTTCGGAGTGAACCTCTTGCGTTCTAAGCATGCGTGAGAAGCTCACAACGTGCACAGCGCCACCGTGGAACTTGAGAAAGAGGAAGAAGATGAAGATCCTTACACAAAACACGAATAGCAGGTGATTCCCCTATCACCTTGCTACTTCATTTTTGTGGAATACAAAAAGAAAGAACACTTCCTTCTGTTCTTTCCCTATTCTCATGGTCTTATCAAAAAGGCTTCTCAGGAAAATAGGTAATGGTCCTGGTTCATCGAACTCAAGTGGCCCACAGCAACAGGTAATTGCTACGTGGATCAGGTGTACGACTCTGTGCAACATTGCCAGCGGCAAGAGCAGGAGGGTGGCTTCGGCATCAGCACACAGAGAACACTTCTGGACATGCAGGAATAGAGACGTCCGAACTCGGAATATACGCCGTTAAGGGCTGGACCGGCTGCAGTTCCCCTGCATCGCGAGCGCAGCCCCTTCCAGGCACGAAAGCCCCAAGGCGCGAGTTCCATAACCCTCCAGTGCGCTAGGTAGGTTCTTGGCCACAAATTTTTGACGTCGCTTTTTTCTTCCGTTCTGCACAACTGCTAATTGTACGGCTCTACTCCTCCTGTCTAGTATCAGTCTTTCTTTTTTGTTAGTGACTGCCTCGGCGCTCCAGACGGGCAGCCGGGTCGACTTTCTCCTGTCAAAAAGAACCAGCAAGCTGCACGAGTAGCTACTTCTTTTTGTTATGCTTTCAAGCAGGGCTTTTACAGTTCTGTAAGTGTCGAAAGCTTACCTGTGTGTTGTTGTAGCATTTGCGGCAACAATGGCGACCACTAAGATCGCTTTTCAAGCCTACACCAAGGGCACTGGCGAAATGGACGGGCGCACGTTCGTCAAGATCTTGAAGGACACGAAAGTGCTCGACAGCAAAGTAATGACAGCTGTAGATGCGGATCTCATTTTCGCGAAAGTCAAGCCGAAGAACTCCAAGAAAATAGGATTCTCAGAGTTCGAGGCCGCTCTGAAGCACGTCGCCGAAAAGAAGAAGATATCTTTGGAAGAGCTTAGCAAGCAAATTGCCGTTGGTATGGGACTCCACCTTGCGTGTTACGGCCCGAGAACTGTTCACACTAGCCGATCATTACTGCATCTGTTTAGCTCCCGTGTGCAGGGTGGGCTCGCAGCACGCGTTTTTCCCAGCTTCCGAGGTGATGTTCTGCGGTTTGACCTCTCTTCGGCCTTATGAACTTGCTGGGTCAGCGGGTAATGAATGTTGCTACATCACTTTCGGTTGGCGGTGAGGCGGTAGGGTAGCGTGTAGCCGATGCAAAGCTGCGCTACACCCGACGGCATCGGAGTCGTGTCCGTCAGTTGCGTCATGCAAGCAGGAAGGCACGCGCTGGTACAAGTATGAATGAGACGAGAACTTCGGTAGCTGCCTTGAGTCGTGAAGCACTCCCTCCGACTGCATTCGGTTGATCCGAGCTGCTTCACATGCTATCTGTGGCATGAAAGGCTCTTCATTTGTGGTTTACGCGTTCTGTTTCCTGGAAGGAAGCATGTCTTAGTACTGACGCTAGAGCGTCGGAGCAGGAGGTGTTCTTGGTGGTGATACATGGTTTGAAACGATGCAGAAACACTGGTCTGATGCCGTATCGATGCTTTTCCGTTGTGCTGGCCCTGACAGTGATATCCTGAACCTCGTGTGTGTTGTACACACGCACGAGTGCGTCTTCGTTAACCATCAGCGTCTGTGCGTGTGTGTGTTCAGAGGGTGAAGAGGGGCCGATTTTGTACGGAACGAAGCCTGACGAGGTGCGCTTCCACGATGACAAGAGTACCTACACAGGAGTACACAAAATGGGGGGTCCAACGACAGTGGATGAAGGCAGGGTGCAGTTTAACGACCTGTCGAACTTCTGTGATCGCAGCGACTATGATATCCGAGGAGTGAAGAAGGGAATCATGGAGCAGAAAACGGGTGAAAGCAAGTAATTGAAAGGTAGTTTGTAAACCTCCGCAGTCTCATGCTATGGCGGTCTCCTCCTCACGGGCAGCGTGATGCTACCTGCAGAGGAGTGTGAGCTGCGGTGGTTCTGCGGTTGGGGCTGTAAGGCGAGTCTCTCCCGCACACCTGTGTAAGTTCAGTATGGTTGGAAGCAAGAACCGTGTATGCAGATAGAGAGTCAAGGAGGTGATGAGGACGCGTCTGTCGGCACAAACTTTCGGTAGCCGGAGGAGGCACGCGGGCCAAAGCGGATCTTGAGCACGGCGATATGAGGTTCAACGGGTAGTCTCTTTCTCAAGAGACACTGCACAGGTTTGGATGCCTACGACGGGGACGCCTGCAGATAACAAGCAGACAGCCCGGCTATCTCTTCCGTTCCAGGAACGGTGGGACGACGCAGTCGGTGTCACGAAGGCAGTTGTTGGGGAAGGCAGCGGTGTGAATGTTTTTGTGGTTATCTAATGCGAATGCGTGGTGCCCTGCTTCCAAGTGTACGTAGACGTTGCATTCTCGGTGGGCCGCGGGGATACTCTTCGATTAAGTGAGTATTGCGTGCTTGTAGCGTGTCTGGAACGCGGGGGACTAAATGACGGATTGCCAGCGCGTTTTAGGGGTGCTAGGGTACCATATGCAGGGATAAAACGCGCCTTCCGTACCTTGTAGTCTGTTGAATTGTTCGATGCAGACCGCCGGGGACATCAAGCAGTTACCCAGGGATGAACGACTCGTTGGTTGAGCCCTGACCAGCAGCTTGTTCGAGGTTTCTCTCCTCTGATTAAGTCGTGGGGAACTGTTCTCCGTATGATACGGAGTACGCGGGTTAGACTGTCCTGACTCATGCGGATCGTCCCGCTAAGCGTAGAAACTACTTGAAGGTACCAGCCGGCCCTGCGGTCGCGTCGTTTCTCTCCCGTCTGCAGCCACAGTGTCGACTTCGTCAGAAAAGGCCCCTGTCTCCCGCGTTGTGTAGCACTATGATACCTGCCGCGACTGTGTACCAGACCGGCGTTGGTTCATGCCGGGAGTGGGACTGAGTTCGTGTGCGAGAGCCAGGGTGTTTCGGCAAGACAGCAGCATTGAGCTCTCTCAGTGTTCCTGGAGAGCACGTCCGGTGTAGAATGTCGGCCGGGAAAGCGGCGCTTTTCCCAACTGCTGGCGAAGCGGAAAACTGGCACGCGGGCTCGGGATCGGGTTCGGCGTCCAACAGGGACAAGTCCTCCAGGCGAACCCTTATAGCAAACCGAAGTTGAGCACGTGACAGATCTAGGGTGAAGAGGGGAGCTTCCAGCACGTCACCCATCTAGCTTCTGGTGACGATGCACATATCTTGCCGTAACTTCGCAGTGACTGACCGGGGGTTGCCACGAGCAAGCAAGGCAGGTGTAGCGGAAGAAGGCACAAGCACGGCCTGTAGCCGGTGGCATAGGGCTGACGTTTTCGCATGTTCTATATGCACCAGCACCCAATTTCGCAACGTAGCTCATAATATCTTGCTGGCACAAGCCCCGGTGCGCCCCCACTGGAAGAATCTGTCTCTCGAGCATTCCGGGATACTGTGAGCGCCTGCAACTCTGACGTGGACCTGATCTATTCTCGACTGTTGCCAGCCAGGCTGACGGAGCATGGCGTCTCCGTATTAAAAACGGTAAACTGCACATCTGATTATGACTCCAGGATGGCGCGTGGCTGACAGATCACTCCACTAGCCTTAACAGGGTCACGCACACAGCGTGGCGGTTCTCCCGTTTCATCTCCCCGTCGGACATTCTGACTGGACAGATACTCAGCGCTAGTCTTCAGTGGTGTGTCTAGTACTGTACGCGTCAAGTTGCAATCTTCTCCGGAACCACAGGCCCTTTGTACCTGAGTTGTTGAAGGCTGCTCTCCGTGAATGGTGAAAGCCCAGACACTTGGCACTCGGTGATCAACTGGGAGATCCGTGTAGTGTTTGCCACGTGATAGGAACTTGTGAACCATTTCGCAGGGGACTAGGGTCGAGACGTACGAAACCCGGGGGTACAAGCAGGCTCTGGAAACACGTGACTGCTGACTAGAGCTGTACCTGCTATGCTGCTTGGAGATTCCGGTGTCTTCAGAATGTTGAAGGCTTCAGGCACATCTAGACATGAAGTCTTCCTTCGATCTGACCTCAGTGTGTTGATAGCCAGATGACCAGCCAGCGCTGCGGCTGTGTTACATCCGCCCCCCAGGAGTGACTGTCTCTTAATCGCCGAAGCCACATCTGAACCCGGTGTTATCCTCTAGGACCGCCGGCTTCTCGTTTGCAGATCCTTGTTGCTCGTTGCGCGTGCTCATGCTCGCTGCACGCCGTTGTAAGACTCTTCCGTCACATTCTGTCATCTGTTACACTTCCATCACATTCCACACGCGAACGCCTTCAACCAAGAGAGAATCACGCGACAGTTGGGTACGCTGGTAGTTCAGAGGGGTGGTGCCGGTGTTACCTGCTCTGTGTCCCTGCCTGTGAACCGCCCGTGTAGAGTCCAGATGTGCTGGTCGGATGTGAGCTGTAAGCGGCTCTGCTGACCTACACTTGTTAGCCCCTGTAGCATTCAGCCCGCCTCCCGTGCCTGTGCGCGTCCGTACAGCCTGCGTCCTGTGAGAATTGTCAAAAATCCTGTGAGCTTTGTAAGCAACTCCAGCACACCGCGCAAGGCGAGCGTGCATGGCCGAGACAAGAAAAAAACTAGGCCGCACAGTCGCAAGCTAGTCTAGAAGTTGGACTGCATGTGGCTAAGTGGACTGGAGAGAGAGAATTGTTCCTAGGACGGGAAGTACCAGGTGAGAGACTTGCCGAACTTGACCACAGAACGCGGTAGCTGGCAGGAGCAGTGTGGGAGGCTGTGTACGGGGCACGCGTGGAACCGCTGCGCCTGATACCTGAGGTGAAGTGTGTGAAGAGTTCTGAGACCTTCAGGTGCTTCTCCTGGAAGTACCATAAAGTTGTGCAAGCTTATGATGCATCTTGGTACCAGGAATTGTATTTGCCCACGTTCCGAGGCTGAACTGTGCTGCAGCCTTTGTGTGCTGGTACTAACATCTCGATAATTGCGCTTATACACGCACCGTGGCTCGTGTCCGTGTAGAGCTGTGTAAACGAAGCAGAGTAAATGCAATAGAGTGACGATAGCACTTCATTTACATTAAAAACCATTTGTCTGGAGACGGGTCGCTTTAGCATCGGGGACGGGTGGGTGCGCGGTGGTGGTGATCCCTTTCCAACACGGCATCGTCAGCCTCCTGCGGAGTAGTTCGTCTGCAGGTACGTCTGGTCTGCTGCCCCTGCTTTGGAGGGGATGCCGCCCATGAGAAATGGGAACAGATTACATGTGTAGTTTGGCTTGGGCGCCAAGGGTAATCGATGAAAATGCTCAACTCGCCTGCGGCAACAAGGTAATCTAGGCGGGACCTCCACTAAAAGTCTCAACTCTGTGCAGCTTCTAGTTCGTCAGTACCTCGTCTTTTCTCTTTCCGTAGCCCAGCTGCGTCACTGGACGGAGCGCATGGCCCGGGTTTCCTCTCGTTGCGCGGACATCTCTTTGCTGCCCCTCAACGCGAAATAACAGCCTTTCCCCAGAGTTGTTTCGCATATCAAACGTGTTTCAGCCTAGAGTTGTTAGCGTTTCCGCTTCTAAGAACGTGGTCGCCTCTTCCGGATCTTCATCAGTTGCCTTTTTTCCCTGCCCTTGGTTTTTCAGCGTCACGGGCAAAGTCCGACAAGATCACTTGCTCGTCTCCTAGGAATAAGCTTGGATCGGACGTTGGCCCCCTTTCGTCTACTCCCCACTCTTCTTTCCTTTCCCTAGTTTTTCAGCACTGCATTTTTTCGTATTGTACTCTTTCCTTTCCGTGATATTATCCCACAGCCCGATGGTCCGTCTTTTCTCCTCCCCCCAATCGGAGCAACTCCGCGAATACCTTTCGGCGCATTGGCTGCTGGCTATAGATCTCAAAGGCCAAAGATCTCTGTTCTTCTGGGACCTGTGCGGCGGAGCTTGACACCGGTTTTTTTTGGTTTCACTTAGAGGCTCCGCGTCACATTGTGCTGGGGCGCAAACTTTAGGGCTTTCTCGAGGACCTCTGGGTTATTACCTCACCACGTTTCTGTCTTTCCAGTATCTCAAAGGAAGCGTCGCACTCGTGCGCCTCCTCTACGTCCTTTCGGAACTCGTGCATCAGACTGTTGAGGGCACCCTCCTTTTGTGCACGATCGTTTTTCTTTCCCAGATGTGAGGCAGCAGGTCAGCCGCAGTTGGCCCGCCGTGTTCATATCATTTTGGCCCTTTTCGAGTTAGTAGTTTGTCGACGTTCTTTTTCCTTTTTCTCCAAGAAACAAGTGACTTGCGCCTTCTTTTTCTCCACGAGGAGCTTTGGATCTTCTGAGTTGGAAACGGTGAGTGATTGGGGGGTTTTGTCTCGAGTTCGTGGCTCACCAATCTCGGTCCGCCAGCCCTCTATCTGGCGGTCTTTTTTGCTCACCTGCACAGTGCACGGTGCGCACAAAGCCAGCGCGGCTGTTTGGGCAGAAGGGTTTAGAACAGGTCGGGGCCGGAGGTCTCAGCCGGTAGCGATCTATCGCTGCATTGGCATCCGGTCCCCGTCCCATCCTTCCTTTGTTCGGGCTTTTGCCGCCGGGCGGGGGCCGGGGGATGCGCGGATATTGCAGCTAGCGAAATAGAGGCTTCCGATGTCGTGCCACCTTAAATGCACCTCGGTAGCGGGGGATTTTTCTCTTCAAGGGCTCAGTTCTGTTTATTTGGGCGAAAAGAAGCTGCATCTTGCTGAGAGCCATAAGCTGTCCAAATATCCTAACCTGCTCCTGTATAGGGAAAGCGCGGTTGTGACTCGTCACTCCGGGTACCCGAAACGGAAGCGTGCCGTCCGTGTGTGCGGCTTTTCTGTTATTTCTGATTCTATTTTTTCGTGTGAAGTTCTTCTACCATAGGATTCAGAAGGTGTACCATCACAGCGTCTTTGTCGCTCACTTGAAGCCGTTAGAACGAAGAGTGGCAGGATAGTGCTCGGGCTGGGGATGGCTAGCTTCCCCTAGCTACTCAGGCTCGAGAGTAGTTTAGTGTGTGCACGCGATACGTATCGCCAAGGGTCCTGCGTTATTTCCGTCTCATGGTCTGTACCAGAAAGAATTAATTGCTCGTGATTCTCTGCTTCTATGTTCTCTTGTCCGTGAAGCTTTTCCAAACCCTGTGTAGAGTGTCACCGTGTTTATGTATCGTACCGGCCTCGTCGCGATTTAGCACAATCCGCACGGCTAGGAGCTAACCACCCGTGGGTAGATACTCTCCCGTTGCCGTGTGCGGAGTCCTTCATATAGTTTGGAAAGATTCGAGCTGACTGGTGTGGTGTATGTAGATGCCAGGATCAGATCGAAGAAGCCTTTCACAAGGACCCCTTGTTTGGTCTGCTCATTGGTGAGAGCGGCAAGAAAAGAAATTACCATACGAACAGGACCCCGGTTTCTTCTTTCTTTTGTCACCTCCTCCTCGCTCAACAGACAGTCTCCTTCTCAAACGACGGGAAAGTGAATGACACGCACATGAAACCAAGCAACTGAAGGATCGAGGAGGGCTCATGAACGCCACAAACAGGGTAGTTGGACCGTAGGGTGTTCAAGAAGCTCATTTCGCGAGTCCGTTCTTTCGATGGTGTATCCTTGGTATCATCTATTACTTCTTTCTTCTTCTTAGAGATATAGGTGCACGCTGGCTTTCTGTCCGCGTGATCGATGAGGGGCCTAGAACTCTCACGCTCAGGAGGAGACTTTTTCACGCTGGGAGCTGGTACCATGCTTGGTAAACAGCAACTCTAAGTGATCTCTCTGTTCCTATTTTTCCGTTTATGGTGTCTATTCCATCTAGATGTTCACACTGATGACTTTTCTCTTTTGAAATCCGAACGATTCGTATGTTTTCATCTCTATTGTATATTGTAAAAGGGACATGTGAAGAGAAGTCAGCTGGTGGGTGTCTGTACATGTACCAGGCTCTTTTCCGTGTCTGCTTGTACAAATCTCCCGTCTTTTTTTTCTTTTCACAGCCACTCATTTACCTTTTGACCTTCGTTGCTGCCGTCCTTCTCAGTATTAAGGAGAATAAATAGCCATGCTACTCTTTCTACGTACTTCCGATTAGCAGTCTTTCTTATAAAGGAGAACGTGGCTATGTATTTTAAGGAGTGGCAAGGATAACGCTTATCAAGAAAGGTTGGGTGCCGTATTCTTCATTCGTTCTAGGTGAAGAGACTTTTTTTCCCTCATCTCTATTCTTTACATGTTGTGATATCTCCTGCTTATCTTTTGAAGAGCAAAGGCCCGTTCTCGAACTTCTCTACGACTTGTCGCTGTATGTACGGTGTACATGCACAGCGTAGTCCAAAAATACGTACACGTCTTCGGAGTAGATGACTGGTTCTAAGTAAGGAGGGTGATTTCCAGGGAAGGAGAATCTTTTTGTGAATTCTTCTTTTGAGAATGACCCAGTTGTGTTTCATCTTCCGTAGAACGAACAGACCATTCTGAAGAGAGTTCAGAAGAACGAGACAACCAAACAAGGTCGATTCTTTGATCTGATGGCGCCTCCCCCGCCTCCTCCTCCTGCGGTGGAACCAGGCGCGCATATTCGAAATCCATCTGAAGGCCCTCAAGGCGGAAGCTCGTCAGCAGCAGCAGCACCCTTACACCATCATCAACACCATCATAACAATACCCGAGGCGGCGGAGGAAGTAGGCAACAACAGCACGGTTCCGGAGGCGGATCAGGAAAGAATAGTCACTCAAGGTATGTATGGATTGAGACATGCGTGCTGCACTCATGTTTGAAGATCAACGAGCTCTCTACCATATACTTGTAACACGGTCTCTTCCATCTCACTTGTGTCCCTCCGTCCCGACGTGTGTGCTTCTTCATGTGTGTAATGTTTACAGAAGAGTTGTATATATGTGTATGTCCGCCTAGCTGCCTTTGATTGCATAGGTTCTAGGTGACTGACTTTATAAATGAGATGTTGGTTGGCGTGAACTCCTTGTATATCTATCCGTTTCACTTTACCTCTCGCGCGTCGTGAAAGTGTCTAGATGGGGTGAGTGACTGTGTCTCGCAGGAGATTTGGATCCCCTTCTTTTTGGCTTGCTTAGGAATACAACGCTTAGAACCTGGTCGCTTTCTCGTGTAAAAAGTAGACAGTTCACATGCGTTTTGTTGCATTGTCTGGATGTTTCAAGGGGGGTGCACTCCGAGGATTCATATGACAACACGTCGATTCAGAAGTAGTACAGGTTGTGGATGACGACGTCAAGCAGCACCGTCAATCAACATTATGACCCACTCAATCACCGAGAAGGGGAGCAATAGAATCATAACAGTTGATTAGGATCTGTGTGTCGTGCTCCCACCAAGAAGTTATCTGTACATTGATACGTATATGTCAGTGATGGTTGTTGAGGTTTTTTGTGGTGATGACTTCAGAAGAGTAGGGACAACCCCTTGCATGAGGAGATTCTGCAATTCGCTGCCGGGCTAGTAGCTGGATGAGTGTATGTTGTGTTTCGAGTTGATGTGGGGGAGGTGTCTCAAGGTTGTTGAGTGGGGAAGGCATTGACGGCGTTGACGTGAGGGTTCTCTAACCAATGAGCGGTGTGTGTGTGTGTGTGGGTACAGTACACAGTAGATGAATTTTGGAGCTATTTGAGTAGTTTGATATCTCTTCGGTTGGGTGTTCTTGCGATATCATTTGTCCAAATTATATTAGAGCTAGATGATTCAACCATCATCGTACTACGATTTTCATCTGCTCTTCTTTGGTAATGTTGAATTGTCTCGCGTTTTTGTACAGGAACGCTGGAGGAACCAATGGAGACTTGGGGACATATCCTCCCTCTCCATCTCCTCATTTTGCGGCTGGGGATGCGGTAAATGCGGGGCCACAGAATCAGAGCTTTTTTTCAAATCCTAGATCGGCAAGTGCGCGTGGAGGTGGGGGTGGTGGCGGTGGTGGAGGTTCAGTCACCAACAGCAATCCCGTGTCGCACTATTCTGGGGGAGGAGGCTCAGGTTCGACAAGACAAAATAACAACAATAGTAACAAACTGAGCTCCCCTGTCTTCAGAGAGGCCCCATCGGGACGGATGATGATGATGTCGGGAAGTCATAGCGGAGGATCGATGAATTCTCGAGGAGCAAGAGGGGGTGGTGACGGTGGGAGTCCATCGTCTTCTTGTCAAGGTGTGAATGGGGGACAGGGAAAGAATACGGGAGGAGGGAGGTCATCGACGCCACTAAATCATCACAACAACGGCAATAGTCATAATAATGGTAGTGGCACGCGTCACGGGACCTCTGGGGTCATCGGCAATACTTCTGTTGATCATCATCCTCATCACAGTGGTGGTGGGGGTGGTGGAGCAGCAGTAGGACCAGGTGGAGGAGATTCAGGAGCCGGTCTGTCCTCCCGTAGTAATAGAGGAAGTGCTGCAGCAGCTGCTGCTGCGGGGACAGGTGCTAGTAGTGTTTGTGGTGGTGGTGGTGGACACATGATGATGGGTACGAGTAACGGAGGCTCAGGAGGAACAGGAGGAGGTATAGACAGTTCTCTGTCTGGTGGTAGTGGTGAGATCGTGGCTGNNAAATAACAGTAGTGGTGTTCTTGGGTCCGGCATAGGAAAGAATACGGCGATGGGAGGGGGAGATGCCAGTCATCGGGCTCGAGGAGGAGGTGGAGCCCTCCCACCACCGAACCAAGGAGTTGGTTTGAAAGGAGTAGTAGGAGGTGGAGGGGGGAGCGATGAATCCGGGGGTAGTTTGATAGGAGTACATCAACGAGGTCTTCTTCATCCAAGGGTAGGCGGGGGTGGACAAGGTGCAGGAGGAGGAGGAGGTGGAAGCGGAGGTGGTGGGGCTATGACATCACCACCGCCACCTCCATCAGGAGAATCGAGTGTGCCTTCGAGTTCTAAGAGCAGCAACAGTAGCGGGGATATACTTCTCCCTCCTACGACTTCAAATACAACCCCCCCGCCAGCTGCTTTCACACCTGGAAATCATGATAGTGTAGGCGGAG
>NW_027155084.1:0-4416 GCF_002600585.1 Cystoisospora suis | reverse complement strand
CATGATTCCCCCTCCCCCGTTACTAATTCTTCCCAGTCGTCTTCGTCATCACCTCCTCCTCATGCATCGTCGTGTGGGTTTCACCCTGGACTTCTTCCTTCCGGGGTCTATGGGCCATCAGGGGCCGCTGCCCGGGGCTTTCCTCATACGAATGGAGGGGCAGTTGGAGACGGAGGAGGGGTTGTTTCTCCAAATCAACAGCCCCCTCATCAAGGATCCAACGCAGTCACGTATGGAGGTAACGGGGGAGGGGGAATCATGACAGCAGGGGGTTCTGTAGTATGCGGTGGTGACGTAGGAGGAGCACCTCTGATTGCGGAGATGAGAGGGGTAGAGAGAGGAGGGGGTGGCTTGGTTCTGTCAGGAGGTAGTAATAGTGGCGGAGGAGGAGCGGTTGTTATCCCGTCGAGTTCTGGAGACGTCCGTAATAATATGAACGGTACAGGTGCTTTGGTTGCTGGTAATACTGCCGTCCCTGCAGCATGCAGTGTCACTCCCCTTTTTAACGGAGGAGGAGGGGGCAATACAGGGCCCGGAAGTATAACGGGACCAACACCTTCAGGAGGAGGCAAAGGGGGAGTAGGAGTTCACTGCTCTTCCTCATTAAGTTCATCTATGCAGCAGTCAACACCAGGGGTGTATGGAAGTTCACCCTCTCATATGAATAGTGAGGGAGGGCCTGGTGGCTGCCCTCCACCTCCACCTCCCCCTCCTCCACAGAGTCTTCCTGCTACCTGGACTGCGTCTTCCCCTCCGTCTACATCCAGCGCACACCCTAGTCAAACGTCCGTGCTTGTACCTTCACAGCCGTCAGGAGCGATAACAGGAGGAAACCTGCCTAGATTAACTCCGAACCACTTCATGATGAATAATAATAGTGCCCCCTCCTCTGGGGGTGGTGGGTGTACGGCAGGTCCACGAGGAGACATGCTCATCTCATCATCATCAGGAGGAGGAGGAGCTCTAGTGGCTGGTGGTGGCGGTGGCGTAGGTTTACCTCCTGGAACGACAGGTGCGGGGGGAAGTGGTGGGATATCGACAAGACCCTCGATTCTTGGGGGAAGTCATCTTCCTCAAATTCCGTCGACGCCCGCTGCAGCTCCGGCTCCACGAAGGCGAAACGTTTTGGACATACGCGATCCAAGGACGGGCAAGCTGGTCATAGGTGAATCGATGTTAACAGGTGCTGAAGGGGGTGACGCAGGAGTCAAGAGAATCGAGAATGATGGAAGTACATTGCAGGAAGGCGGGACGTCTGACTCTCGGACGGTTTCCCAGGGTGCAGGATCTACAGCGACGACTCCAGAGGTGAAAAGACAACAGATAGACGCTCCGACTCGAGGAAAGGGCAATGCATCGACGACGAAGAAAGAGAAGAGAGAAGGTAGTGGGGAAGAGGGAGGCGGCTCAACGATCCCCTCATCATCGTCAGCAGGGGCCGATGCCTCTGAGGTGAACGGCTATAGTAATAGTAATACTACTACTACTGCAACCACTAATACGAACGAGAAGCATGAGATCAGGGGACCCGTCTCACATAAGAACAACAGTGGGATAAGTCATGCTTCGTCGACACGTGGTAAATCTTTCACTCCAAATTCTCCATCTCCTCCACCCCCTTCATGTTCTGTCTCACATCCTGGTTCTACCGCCGAGAGTGGATCTGACCCGTCCCGTTCAAGTGCACGCTCTAGCACACCGCCATCACGTACTGAAGGAGGACTTAACACCAACGTTGAAGGGAGCTCAGGGGTTCTTCATATGGCAGGAGGACAAGACCATTCATCTAGACGACGTCCTCCTGTTTCTTCTTCCCCCCCTCCTTCAGAGGATACAAAAGGAGACGATAAGGGTCGCAGGCGAAATCATGGGGGAGGACGGTCAGGCGGAAGCAGTAGTAGTAGTAGCAACAATTCTTCATCTGCCGCGACATCTCCCCCCCAAGTCTCATCAACAACAGGGGGGAATAGCAACTCGTCTAGGCGAGGAAAAAACCCGAATAGTAGCAGTATTGCAGGAGGAGATCTTCCCGAGGGTTCATCCGGAGCGGATATCGCCCCTGGAAGTGCAAGAGGAGGCAATAGTGGGGATGGAGGAGGAGGAGGGAGTGCTACCGCGGGTACGACAGGACAGGGGAGAGGTGACCAAGAAGGACGATTCTTGAGGAGTGATAGCGGAAGGAGACGCACCCCTTCATCGAATACTGGACGGGATGATACACCACCCTTATCTGCGCCGGGTAGTAGTGCTACTACTACTACTACAACCATACAGACTTCTTTGAGTCCCCCTGGTGTCTTGGGAGGAAGTAGTTCGAGTCATAGTCATGGAAGGGGGACCGCCGAAGCCTCATCGGAAGAGGGGAGGAATGTCCCCCGTGGCTCTCTCTCACGTCAAAATTCTCATGCTTCTACAACGACACCACGTAGTGGGTGTTCTCCTCATCCGGGTCGACAATCCCGTAGGGGAGGCGGCGGAGGTAAAGGAGGTGAACATAACTCTAGTCATAGTGCTGGGACGAGGGATGAGATGAAGACACCCTCAACAAGCAAAGCAGAGGAGAAATCAGAGGAGGGTATGGCGATAATTATGAAGAACAAAGGAAATGAAGAAGACAGTGGAAGGGAAGCTAACACTAGCCCTGGAGCTGCTGTTCAGCAGCAGCAGCATCAGCAGGAAGGAGGTGTTGCGCTGTCGTCTTCTTCCTCATCCCCAGGGAAATCTTCGTCTCCTGGAGGGGCCGCGATGGTCTCGAATCATTCATCAGGAGGAGGACATGCAAGGAAGAAAAGTGGATCAGGAGATCGAGTTAAAAGTGGAGGAGCTCCTCATGGGGGGTCGTCTTCAAGACGCCCTCCGAATTCTTCTTCGTTTGTTGGGACATCTTCATCACCACCACCACCTCTTCAGACGACAAGCGGAAGTGCCTCTTCCAGCCGGGGTGAAGAAGGAAGTGGTGGTGATTCTAGTAGTGAGAAGAAAGGTATCTTAGACGGTTCAGGGGACCTCCTTGCTGGCGAAGGAAGTAGCTCCTGGGGTGGAGGAAGGACCCCCTCTGGTGGGGGTGTCGGAGGTAGTTCATCATCTTTTTCTTCGGGACAGCGGTCGGGATGGGTGTCTAGTAGTAGTAATCATGCAGGTCATACTAGAGGGGGACCGGATACGACGGGTGTCGATGGAGATGTCGGTGGAGGAGATGGAGCAAGTACTAGTAATAGTAGTAGTGGCAGTAGTGGTCCTACGGGTTTGGCAGTAGGAGGGGGTGGGGGAGGAGGAACGCAGCCTCACCAGCAGTCGAGTCAGCAATGCCGCCGGCAGACACCACCACCACCTGAAGGCCCTCATTCCCATGATCAACATCCTTCCTCCTCCTCTGGATCATCCATTTCACAAGATAGTAAGATGAATGCACCTTCTCGGCAAAGGGGGGGTCAGAGACGCGGATCTCATCATGGAGAGAGTGCTGGCAGTAGTAGTAGTGGATACTACCATCAGGGAGGACTCCATCGGAGTAACACAGGTGGCGAAGGGACATATAGTCGGTCAGGGAGCGGAGGGGGGGGTGTGGGCGACAAGGGCTTGAGTGGCAGCAGCAGCAGCAGTGGAGCTCATAGTCATCATCATCATCAGCATTCTTCTTCTACGAGTGGAAGTTCATGGGTTCAGAAAAAGGTCGAAGGTAGTGGGGAATCGAGGCCTGGTTCAGCCGGAGGAGAGCGGGCTCCTTCTCATACTCCGGATAATAAATCGTCAGCAACGACACTATCATCCTTACCCCCTCAATCGTCATCTACTACGACTACTAGTAGCAGCCAGCATTCTTCGCCTCCAGCAGTTCTTCTCCCTCGTTCAACTCCCGCGGCTCCAGCCGGGCCACAGGGTGTATGGGCGATGAATGGAGGTCGGGGGTCTGCTGCAGATGCGATCCGCGCAGCTCACAATAATAATTTGAATGCTGCCGCAGCTGCGAATCAAGCGAATAAACAACAGCAAGAGACAACGACGGCCACGACGACTACAGGACAATCGAATAGAGGGACTCCTCCCGCTTCAGGATTTCGAAGCAGTTCGAGTTATAATAGAAAGAACAATATGACTGGGGGGGGTCACAGAAATCTTCCTAACCCTCATACAGGAGGAGGCCAAGGAGGAGGGAAAGGGACTTTTAGCAGCAGCAGCAGTAGTAATCATAGTAGCACGACAAGTCTAGGTGAAGTTACACCGCGTCATCACGACTCTTCGTCGACTGGGAGTGGAGGTGCTCCAGATATGACCTTGGGGAAGGGGAGTATGAATAGTAGCAACAGTCATAGTCATCATGGTCCATCATCATCTTCATCTAGTAAGAAGATGTCACCAGAAAACTCTCCTGCACCGCGACCGTTGCCATTGTCATCTGAACGAGAGAATGCGACT
>NW_027155083.1:0-316 GCF_002600585.1 Cystoisospora suis | reverse complement strand
AGGCGGGAAGGCAATATTAACAGAAATCGCAAAACCAGCCTTGGCCCCCAGCGCGTTGCACGACTAGCGCGCTGGCCCACGCTGACACCAGGACCCAGGAAGGCCGGAAGTTAGGTGAAACGGCTCCTAGAGGAGCCTAATAAAAGCAAATGAAAAGGGAAAGACCTTTTAAGCACGCTAGGCGCAAAAATTAAAAGGTAGCACTAAGTTTTACGACCTGGTAAAGCCAAGCGGATCGGCGAACGAGCCGGTCGCGCAACCCGCGCCCCCAGCTTGAGATGCCAAGGGCCGGAAAGCGTTTAGAAGTAGCACCTTT
>NW_027155082.1:0-7165 GCF_002600585.1 Cystoisospora suis | reverse complement strand
TAGATAGATTAAAGATAGATAGATTAAAGATAGATAGATAGATCAAAGATAGATTAAAGATAGATAGATAGATAGATTGAAGATAGATAGATAGAAGGGAATTGTATTTGAAGGAGGCTTGCGCACTTGGGCTACTGGTAAGTGTTGTGTTCTACCATGGGATCTTAGCTAGAGTGGGAACTAGATAGGTAAATAAATAGAGATTGATAGATAGAGAGATAGAAGCTAGGATAGCGATTGCCCCAGTATAGTGAACCTCACGTTTTATAAAGAAGAGGGAGCATTGCTCCATCTTTATGCTACTCATTTCTCCGAATATAAGGCGGTAAGAAGGGCACCTCTCTCCTTCTTTTCCCCCTTCAGTCTTCTTTCCCGTCAATCGCCTTCGCCCTCAAAGAAGAGAGAGTGGAACTTCCACAGACAGACAGCTGCAAGTCTTCATGGACGTAAAACGTCTGTATTTCTTAGCTATTTCTTCCATGCCTTCTTGAGCTCTGATACTTTCTTGTGATCGACAGAGACAGATACAAGGTCAGCTAATGTTTCACATACACATACATACATATTTGTATGCATTGTCTAGATACGTCTCCCTGTATCCCTTTGTATCCCCCTGCATCTGTACATACGGCTCTATCTATGTATATCTCTGTCGAATAACCTTCAATCTATCGCGTCTCTTCGTCTGCGCTTTCTCATCTGTCGAGGGTTATAGCAACAATAGTCTCTATTCTTTTCCTCTTCTCTGTTTCTCTTCTTCTTCGGCGTCTCTCCTCCGACTTCTCTCCCCCCATCCCATATCAGGTGTGTCGAGAGTCTTAGCCGGCAGGTGTACATACACCCGGATCTCCTTCAGACATTCCTCGATGCCTTGGAGTTTCATGGATCGGTAAGCTGAAGAATGACATGTATACCGTTCGACAATGAATGTTCCACAGGAGAACTCGTATGTCCACCAGAAAAGAAAAGATCTTCTTCTACCCCCCTGTCTGCGCTTTGGCTTCTCTTGCGCTCATCGCACGTCTATACTAGCTCATTCTCTCTCTCTCTCTGTCTCTGTCTCTTTTTCTCTTCTCTCCGCTTCGCTTTAGTAAGGAAGAGAAAACCCATATGTCTCCGTTTATAGGCCGGCAAGTGTTTCTTTTCATCTCTCGTAGAAAGTCTCTGAATAGCTAAACATTCATGTGACAATCCATCTATAAATGTGTTGACGTTTTCTGTGGTTTTCTTTCACTAGCAGTTCACAAAGGCCTTTATCTTCTTCCTGCCTCGTCATTCTAGCTTGTACGTATCTCTTCAGCTTAAGCGAAGGCAAGAACGTTTCCTTCCCTCCACGCTCACTCCTCTGTCGAAACAGTCCCTTCTGCTCTTCTTTCCCTATCTGTCGCCTATATATATATATAGTATATGATTCTCTGTGTATTTATATATATATATATATATACACGTATGTATATATATATATCTATGCATATATATATATATATATGTCTTTATACCATTCTGTGTATGTAGACAGGTTTTGATGTGTTCCTCGGTGAGGATTCCTTCTTTCGTCGACAAGAAGAAAAAGAACAGAGACCAGAGAAAGAAGGCATGAGCAAATAGGCTTCGCGTTGTTTCTTATGTGAAGTAGATCTCTTCTTTCTCCACCCGAAGGTGTACATACACACACTGCTTCTTGAGCTGACGAACAGGAAGAAGAACTTTCTGAAACAGCTGTATCTTTCTGTAGCCCCTTAGTCTACTCACAGTCAAGGCTTCCATGAGGGGAGAAGAAGAGACAGGGTGTAAAAGAAGAAGTGTGAAGCAAAAGCCGATGAATGGATCGATTGAACGAGATATTTCTCTTCTTCTTTTCTTCTTCTTTCGGTCTTTGTGTGTAGAATATATCCGTCAAGGATAGTCTTTTCGCCATCGCAGCTCTGGAGAGATTCTCTTTAGACTCTCCTCCTCATCTCTATGAAACGCTAAGGTGGGAAAGGGGGGGGGGTTCTGCTGTCTTTTCTCCAGAAGAAAAGAGATGAAGAAGAGATGCAGCATTACGACTTTCTCTGTTCACAACTCTCTTCTACAGTTCTCTAGATATCTTGTTAGGAACTCGAGGACATGCTATGGAGAGACTTCTTGCGTATTCTCTTCATACCTCCCTGTGTCTCTTAGAGAGAAATCTTCTTAGCATACACGTCTATCCTCTCAGTCTACTCGTGCGTCATGTATAGATATATTTGTATCGGTAGACGCCAATAGATGATGAATGCATAGACATTATGTATGAATGTGTCTCTCTGTCTATGTATATGTATCTATCTCTATCTGTATATATCCATATATATCCATGCATGCGTGGATGTGTGAGTGATTGAATTCGATAGGGTTGATGAGCAGTCTGGAGTCACTGTTTTGTATCTTTTCTCTTGGGACCAGGTGTACATACACCTCTGCTACCTCAGAGAGATAGTTATTTTTTTACCTCTATCATAGAATGTATCACATGCATGCATCGATAAAGATACGTGCATCTGTGTATGTGTATAGATCTGTTTCGTTGTCGGTTGCAAGACAATCGATTTGTCTATTACACACACACAGACAGAAACATGTCGATTTTCGTGGAAGGCAAGACTTGAGATAGCGACAAGGAGAAAGAAAGCCTGGTCTTCTTCTTTTCCCCATCCATCAGAGAGAGAGAGAGAGCTTGTTAGATTGGTGGTTTTTCCATATGTGTCTGCAGGAGGTCTTTACAGACGTCTCCGGTCTTCTTCGCTGAGGGATGTGTTTCGACGAACACATCTTCCCAGGAGGCTCTTGTCTCGATACTTAGAGCTCTAGATTATCTCAGGTATGCGTGACAATCTGCTATGGAAGCCCTACCTGTAAGAAGGTATGTAGATACGCATATGTATGTACATGTATATATGAATATGTATGTAGGAATGTGTATGTGTGTCTATATGTGTAAATTTAAAGGTAGACACGGGCATACACAGCCAGGAAGATAGACACGTAGATTGGAAGATAGATAGATAGATAGGCAAAAGAGGGATACACAGATCAAAGACAGATACGTAGATCGCAATACGTTACAGGGGAGTCTTCTTCTTCCCCCTCTGTTATCAGAAGGTGTCTTGGCAGTCCTCCTTTTCAGAAAAGGTCATGGAAATGAGGTGAAAGAGAAAGACGAAAGAAGAAGAAGAGTAAATCCATTTCTTGACACTCTCCCAGCTATCGAGGGATGTGTACTAGATCTATCTCTATGTTATTCCACCTCCAGCCTTCACATCAAGCAAGGAGATACATACTATCTATCTTTAATCTATCTTCAATCTATCTATCTATCTCTATGTACCTACTCATCTCTCTATCTATCTATCTATCTATTTCTGTACATCTATAGTCTTTTGTGATTCTCGTTTAGTTTATCTATTCTAGCTCCACTGTATCCTCCGATCTCCTTACTCTTCTTCCTCTTCTTGTGTGCCATTCTCTCTCCTTTACAAGCATGTAGAGACTTGACGGTAGAGCTTCTACGTTACACGAAGCAGCTTCCCAGTCAGTCTCTTTCCCGTGGAGATCTTCTTCTTTTCTCCAGTCGAGCTAGCCCTTCTTCCTAGTGCTTTTCTCCTTACACTCCATAAAAGATAAAAGAGAACAGAGACGTCCTTCTTCCTCTTCTTCTCAGAAATCTTGCCTCGGCCTTTTGACTCGATCGTTCTTTCTCACTCTTTCATTCTTTCTCACTCTTTCATTCTTTCTCACTCTTTCTTTCTTTCTCTTCTTCTTTTTTGTACTCTTATACATCTCCGGGCTTTTCTCCGTCCTTTTTCTTTCCCCGTTTTTCTCTCACCTTTCTTCTTCTCCACGAGGTCTTTGCTTCGCTGCGTCCTTCCCCCTTCGTTCATGTTTGATCTTTTCGCTCTTCTCTGTGCTGGGGCTTCTTTCAACTCTCTGCTGAAAATAGACTGAGAGATGTGGAGATCTTGGAGAAGTCAGTGGAGGCGGCAGAGTCTCTTCTGCTCTCAGGTTCTCAGAGATCTCTCGATCTTTTCCTGCCTGAAGTGTCTCTTCGACTTTCTCGTCTCTCTGCTTTTCCTGATCTACGCACTGCAGTGAGTAATACCCCTCTCCACACACAATTCTCTATAGATAAGGTTTTCATGTAGACAGAAAGAGACGATATATACACCCACATATATATATATATATATGGATGGGTAGGTGTCTGTAGATGTGCATATACATATATATATATATATATGTATCGTTGTAATAGGGGTAATTCACATGTATATAGATATAGATAGATATATACATGGTGACCGTAGGGCCGTATCTATAATTGTGTGTAGATACATAGCGGGAGTGTCATCGTAGAGAAGCGAAGAGAGGAAAGGGGCAGGAGAAGTCTCTATGGCGATATGTTATCTGTGAAGAAAGGAGAGAAGTCCAAACAGGTTATGTTTCTCTCTCTCTCTGTCTTCGCGGTTTTGAAAGTTGCTTTCTAAAGAAATCGATACACTTTTTTTTCCTAAGGTGAAAGTCCTGCTTTTCTCTCTTTCTTGCTTCTCTGTTTCTCTCTTGTCTAGTGTCCATACACCTGATATGTGATGATGCCTCTCATTCCTATCCTTACTTAGATTTCGTGTATGTACACCCAGACACGAGCATATAGTAATAGAGATATCCGTGGATACTCCGACACACTGAAATAGATTCCTCATTCTTAGCTGAAGGGTGTTCCTCTTCACCTCTATTCCTCTTCTTTCTTCTCCTTTCTTCTCTCCTCTCATCCTGTCTTGTCTATCATTACTATACTACATATATCCAAGGAACTTCATCTTTCTCCCCCCCTATTCTATATCGTTGACCTCTATCTTTCCTGTCTCTCTCTCTCTTCGTCTATACTGAACTGGAAAGGCAGTAGTCTTCATCTCTGTTTTCTTTCTCTCCCTCTGTGTCTTTGTTTCTCTATACATTTCTTCCCCTTTGCATCTAGGCCTTCGTCGATCCCCTCCATGTATCTCTGGGGGCTCTGTAGGTGCTTTTTCTTCTCTTCTCGGTCCCCCCCCCCTCACTCTCTTTCTATTCTAGACAGCCCCTGAGCAAGACGAGAGAATTGACTTTTTTTCTTTTCCATCTCTCAACTTTCTTCCCCCCTTCTCTGTATCTCCCTCTAAATCTATCTTCTCTCTGTCTCTTCTTTCTTTCTTTCTTTCTATATTTCTTCTCCTTTCGCCTCTCTCTTCTGTCTTTCTGTCTAGGTTGCCTTCCTGGGGCATCCGCGCCTCCTCGTGGATAGGCGTTCTTCGTTTTCATCTTCTCAGCTTCTTCACCTTCTCAACGCCGCAGGCCTGACTCTCTTCGATCACGTCCAGTAGGAAAATAGAGTCAACAGCAGTTCATACATGCGAAGAAAGAAGAAGAGCGTGCGAGGGGGGGGTGCGGAGGGAATAGAGGCCTCTCGTGTTGAGCGAGGCTCTTAGTCTTTTTCTGTGTCTAGAGAATCTTTCTTATGCAGAGAAGGGTGTTCGAGAGACAGAATAACCAAGAGAAAGGGCTTGGCTATGCTGCATAAAGAAGAATTTCCTCTTTCTCTGCTCGGTTCATGACTCGCTGCTATACACACACAACATAGATTTCTATACCTACGTCGTGGTGGCACTAAGTAACTACCTATCAATCTTCGATCTTTCTATCGTTAATCTATCTCTATACATATCTGTTTATCTTTGGATTGCATCTCTATATGTCTTTGGTATGTCTCTCTATCTATCTGTCTTCAATGGATTATCTGGCTATCCGCCTATATGTGCCTATGTATCCTTTCTATCTGTTTCTGATCTATCTGTTTGTCTGTCTGTAGTCTATCGACTCTTCTGTCTTGCCGCATCTACCCATATGCGAGGCTCTGCATATGCACATGTGTTTATGCAGTCATACGTACTTAGGCGAGACTGTGGGAGACAAGAAGCTAAGTAGCGATTCATTTCTTTTCGTGCTATCTGAAGAAGAAGAAGGAGAAATAGATCGTTTACCTCTGTTTCATATCTGGAATGTGTATCCTAGCCCCCTACATAGCTACGGAGAACAGTAGGCTAACTGAGGTTTGCTTCTCGAGAATTGATATAGGGGAAACAATATTCAGATCGAAGCAGATACAGATACATAGATGCGTTCATATACAGAGAAAACGAGACGCATATAGGCATACGTGCATGTATAGAAATCTGTGACGATCCACATATGCACATGTTTATGTATCCATAGAGAGAGAACGAGATGTAATATAACGAGATGTATATATATATAGATATATATATATATAGAGCGATGTATATATAGAGAGAGAGAGATATAGAGCGATGCATATATATAGAGAGAGAGGTGTGTATATATATAGAGAGAGAATGTATTTCTAGGTGAGAATGGATTGGGTGATCGTCTGCTTTTATTTTTCTCTTCTAACTTTTCCGTTTTGCAGACGTCGTGAAGGAGCGATGCAGGGGAGCCCTATGAAAGAAGAAGATCTTGCAACTTTAGGCAAGACTGTCGATTGTCTTGCATCGATTCTTCAGCCTCAATTTCTTCGACTTCCTCTACGAGAACAAGCTCGACTTAAAGAACTCGCGTATCTCTTTCTTTCCGAGGTAGGGAGGAGGGCTTCCGTCTAGGGAGGCTAAAGAAGGCTGTATGAGGGTTTGGTTTCTTATCTTTCTTCTCTAGAGATGTGATCGTGAAAGAGGCGGGCTTTTCTCTTAGATCATCATTACGAGGGGAAAGCTTCCTTGAAAAGTTCAAAAATGTCAATGGAGACTTCCTTCTCTCTATTCCTACACACCTCTCTCTTTCGGTCTCTGTCTTCTCTGAGAATCTGTCTTCGTCTATCTATCGTTGGATTCTACAAAGTCTTCTTAGACAAGCCCCACGTGTCCGCGTGTCCCTATCGAATCTCTCTTCCATACAGAGATAGTTGCATGCCGGCGTGTATTTATCTGGATAGATAGATTAAAGATAGATACTTAGACTAAAGATAGATAGATAGATTGAAGATAGATAGATAGATAGATAGATAGATTAAAGATAGATAGATAGATAGATAGATTAAAGATAGATAGATAGATTAAAGATAGATAGATAGATTAAAGATAGATAGATAGATTAAAGA
>NW_027155081.1:0-262 GCF_002600585.1 Cystoisospora suis | reverse complement strand
GCCCGTCGTTGTGCAGCGGGCACTAGAAGCACTACAAAACAAAGGACAAGGCTGACCACGAGATTCATACCTTGTGCACTGAAGAGACTACTATGCAGCCTCCAGGATCACGGGACGGCGCAATTGCGTCTCAGATGTCCGCGTTCTTTTTCCGGAGGAAGCTCAATCAGGTTTACCCAGCGTCAGCCCTCCTGCTAACAAGTAACGGGAGCGCGACCCAGCGCACCGGACTGGAGCAAGGAACTAGGTCCTTTTGTATCTG
>NW_027155080.1:5499-5630 GCF_002600585.1 Cystoisospora suis | reverse complement strand
GTGCCTGTTGTTCTTTGGAGTACGTGCGATAGTGGCTTCTTCTTATTCTTTTTCATCGGTAGTGTCTTTCGTAAAATTCGTCTTTCTGTTGCAGATTTCTTCCTCGTGTTTCCGGTCGATTCTTCATTTCT
>NW_027155080.1:275-5467 GCF_002600585.1 Cystoisospora suis | reverse complement strand
GTGTACATACACCCGAGATGGAAGGCCCTTCTCCCCATCCCTGTTTCCGTTTTATGACTTCCACTGATCCCCTCACTTCATCTACTATATGTTGATAGATGGGTAGTCGGCTCTTTTCTCTTTCGTCTTCTTCGTTTCTTCTTTTTGTTCATCTCTTTCTTTCTCTCTTTCCATCGGTATGTAAGAGTCTTCTCTCTCCTTCATCCTGTCGTGTTCTCCTTTTTCATTTTGTTATGCTTCTTCCCTGTCTTTCGTTTTCTTTTTTCTTCTTCTTCTTCCATCCTCTTACTTCATTGTTTCTTTCTTCTTTCTTTCTATCTTTCTATCTTTAGATAGAGACGACAGGGTGGTTTATTTTCTCACTAGTCAAGGAGAGATTTTGTAACGTAGACGTCGAAGCCTTGATGCTACGTCTATCTCTCGCATGGTCTGCCTTCCGTCGGGCTCAGGTACATACACCTCTTTCTTTCTTTCTTTCTTTCTCTTCCTAGTAATTCAATTAACAGTGGATATATTTGACACTGTCGCTTGGACTGAAGAGAGAAAAGCGAAGGAATGCCTGTTTCACATGTCTTCTTAGGGGAGGAGACGTGCTAGCCAGCTAGATAGCTATGTGTACGTACACTCCATTGTATAGATATATCTCTTCATCACATCTAGCCGACTGCATGCACTATACTGTTGATATTCCAATCCATTTTATACAACATACACACGCGCGTGAGGTGTATAGACACCCCTAGTGTATCTCTCCTCTCACTTCGTTGCTTCAAGCTTTCTCGTCTTTTTGCTTTTTTCGCTTTCCTTAGCTTCTTCCCAACTCATTCACCCCTCCCCATACAAGGAACTAAATCTCACTATCTGCTTCTCACAACTCTAACCTTCTCTCTTTCTCTATCTTCTTCTTCATCGTCATCGTATTCTTCCTGCTTTCTTTCTTCTCCATTCTCTATAAGTATTCCGAGAATCTCCTCGTCTTCTCTTTTTCTTTTCTCCTTCTTTGCTTTCTTGTTCGGCTTATATTCGGGTGCGATTCGTGTATTTCTGTGTCTATCTATCTTTGTGAATGAAGGAAGGAGCGACGTCGTCAGAGACAGGCAAATGGGAGGCTCCTGAGACGTTCGTGCGAACGACAACTAAATACTGGCTCAAACCTGATCGAGTAGTAAGAAGGAATGAAAGAGAAGACAAAGAAAAGGAAAAAAGGAGAAAAAAGAGGAAAGAAAAGGAGGAAGAGAAGAGAAGAGAAAGGAGAGCAGAAAAGGAAATAGAGATGAAATGGAAAGGAAAGGTTTGTGGAGAGTTATGATGAGTGACGATAGGAGAGAAACAGACGAACATGAAGTTGATAGAAGGATACGTGGGGTGTATGTACACCTGAGATAGAGCGAGGAAAGGCAAGGAGAGGAGAAGAAAACAAGAAGTTCATGATTATGATGATCGAAAGTTCAAGATTGTGTTTCCTTTCTTTCTTCCGTGGTAGTACTTGACTGTCTTCACATCTTGTTCTTTTCTTTCTTTTCATCTTTCTTTCTCTTCTGTATACGAAGGTTCAGGCCCAATGTTTAATTCTGAAGCATCTTCCTTTTCTTGTCTATGGAGCTTCAGAGGAAGATCTGGTAGGTCGCGATAAGGGAGCGAGGGTATTCTTTCACTCTCTTCTTAGGCAGGGTGTATATTAGACGGATAGATAGGTAGATAGATAGGTAGATAGATAGGTAGATAGATAGATAGATTAAAGATAGATAGATAGGTAGATTATGTTCCCTAGTACACATCATGAAGGCCTAAAGAAAGATGACATAAACTCATCCAGACAAGTGCATACATACACATATACGTATATATACGTATTTATACATATATAGACATACATACACACACATACACAGACGTACATATACATATATACATACATCTTCGTATGTGCGCATATTCATAGCTAGCTATTTCTGCATGTAGAGGAACAATAGAAGAGTCCTTTCTGTGCTAGAGATGATGCAGATATGTCTTGCTTTACATACGAGTGTCTCATCTTCTCATTTCTCTTTTCGTGAATCCCTTTCTTCTCCATTCCAACCCCTATGCATGCGTACACCCTACCTGTGTAGATGACACGCCAGAGAGAGTATCATTCTCATGTGTATAGATCTGTACCTCTCTACATGTCTACATATATCTATGTAGACATCTCTAGACACATATGACTTACTCCTCTACTCCACACTAAGGAGATCTCTCACTCTTTCTTTCTTTCTTTCTTTCTCATTCTCACTCTTTCTTTCTCATTCTTTCTTTCTTTCTTTTAGGTTAAAGTATTGTTTCATCAAGATGGAGGTTCTCCATCTGAAGAGAAACAGCCCAAATCAGATCGCATGAAAGACAGCTTTGGGAGAAAGAAAGAGATTAAAGAAGAAAAGAAAGAACGACGAGCTGAGAAGACTAGCTCTTCTTCTTCTTCAATACCGGGCAGTAGTGGCTCTAGTCGATCTCCTTCTGTTAGCTCGACACAGTCGATTGCATCTGTGTACTTCGATAGTAATGGTAAGTTACGACAGACATACACACCTTGAGAAAGGTTTCTATCGCTTCTTGAATCTATCTCTTAGCATGTGCGAAGTAGGAAGGTTAAGTAGGAGAAGAGCTTGTCTCTCTTCCTTTCATACATGTCTCACTCGAGGGAGAAAAACGACACCTTCTTCTTCTTGTCATGCATGAAATCTCGATTCTTTCTTCTTCTTCTTCTTCTCTTTCTTTTTCTTGTTTGGCCTCGTGCCTCCTTGTGTGCTTTGCATGCGGAGATCCATCGATTCTACCCCCCTCACTTTAAACACGTCCGGTGATACACACACACATATATATATATGTATACATATATATATATATATATCTATACATGTATACACATATGTATATCTATATAGATAGATAGGTAGATAGATATATGTGTGTTTTCAGAGAGAGATTAAGAGAGAGAGAGAGCGCAAGGCAGGGAGAAAGATGTCTTGAAGGGAAAGAGGATGGCAAGCAGTATAGGGGAGGATTTTCTCGTTGCTAGCTCGGTAGAGAGAGAGAAGGTAGAGAAGTCTGTAAGGCTGAAACGAGGCAGGCTAAGGGAACTCAAATGGGTCCTCTCCCCTCGATTGACGCGACTATTTTAATCTGTCCTCACTCTTCTATCTTTTATCTTTCTTTAGTCTATCTCTTTGTATGATAATTGTCTTTAGATGGGTATAGCTACGAGAGAAGAATCCTAAGATTCGAGGGAGCTCAGCTTATTCGCTTCCGATGGTATGGAACGAACGACAGCCAAAGCGACAAAACTATCTTCATTGAAAGGTAAACAAAAGACTTTCTAGCAGTCTCCTTTCTTTCTTTCTCACTCTTGCCTTCTTTCTTTCTGCTCCTCTTTCTGTTTCTTCCTTCGAGAATTCTTCTTCATCTTCTGCTTCTCCTTTGGGAGAGGTGTCAAAAGATAGGACTCTAGAAAGGTTCGAAATAGATCAAAGATAGATAAATGAAAGACATAGAGATCAGTACCTAGACTAAGAGAGATACATTAAAGACAGATGGGTAGGTAGATTAGAGATAGATAGATAGAGAGATAGAGAGTCAGACTGGAGATAGATGATAGGTAGGGGGTAGAGCAGAGATAAAAGATAGAAGACGGATAGACTACTGATAGGTATATATCTAGATAGCGAGATGGAAGGATGAAGGGACACCCGTGTCTTCTCCCTGTGTATGGATAGGTATAAAGGTATACAAGAATATTCTCCTTGCTTTTTTGTGTTTCATACGGATAGGGTGAAGCATACATATATATACATATATATACATTTATATATATGTATATGTATGTTGCATCATAAATATATATATGTATGTGTATGTGTTAGAACATATCATATATTTCTGTGTATCTTTCTTTCTCACTCTTTCTTTCTTTCTTTCTTTTCATATTTTCCTCTCTATAGACATGTGCTTGTTGTGTGATAGAGTTTTTCTCTTTCTATCTTCCCGAGGCTATTATTTCTTTCCGACTTTTCCATATCTATATCTCTCTCTCTATTTGTACGTCTCTCTTGACTCGTTCGTCTATTCAAAGATATGCGAGTATGCAGAGAGAACTGGGGGTGTTTCTTTTCTACCTAGCTAGTTGGCTAGCTAGTTGGCTAGCTTCTTCTTCGTGTGCTGTCTATCTCTCTCCTGTTACGTTCTTCAGGAAGACACATCACGAGAGCTGGACAGGCTTAAGCAGCACGAAGGAGCGCTTTCCTCTCGATCAGAAGTATGTGAAGAAGTACATGCTAGGAAAGGCATCTGCTGTAGATATACTTCTTTCTCAGTTCAGAGAGAAGTGTCTGAAGGAGAAAGAAAAGAAACAGAAGAAGATGATTAAGGATCACCAGGTGAAAGAAGGTTCAACAGACGATCCAGAGAAGAGCACAGGCGACCAAAGAAAGAAAGACGGAGAGATGCCTGGTATTCAAGAAGATGAAACGCGAAGAAGAGAAATGAGAGCTGAAGTGTCTGCGCACCAGTCTATCTCGGGAGACAGCAAGAAAGAGGAGAAAGAAGGAGAATTGAAAGATGAAAAGCAGAAGAAGATTAAGAGAACGGGAGAGGATTCTATGGAACAGAAAGAAGAGAATGAGGAAGAAGTGATAGACGCAGAATTCTTTAAGGATTCGAAGAATTATAAGGCACTGCAGCTAGCCATCGAAGTTCAAGATGCTATCGCTACACATGGACTTGTCCCTATGGTAAGCAGGGGAGACAAGAAAAGACACCTGGGGAGCTAGCTCGTGTCTACTCAGCTACATTTGTTTCTCTTCAATGTCTTTACTTCTCTACATCGATTTAAAGATAAGTGCGTCTATGGAAGAAGATAGACAGAGATAGACATACACAGAGGATAGTACAAATCTCCTGTACGAATAGATAGATATAGAGATAGATAGATAGAAAGATAGACTTCTGTAGACTAATGGCACGGACGACTGCAACTGCGCTCTTGAGTATACGGGGTTATGCAAGCACACGAAGGGACACTTCATCTTTCTTTGTGTGTATACATTATCCACCTATATTTGTATCTTGAATCCATCTATCTATCTTTAATCTGTCTATCTATCTGATATCCATGTGTAGCAGTATGCCGAGAGAATGATGCGTGGGTCTCACCTTGG
>NW_027155080.1:0-260 GCF_002600585.1 Cystoisospora suis | reverse complement strand
AGCTAAGAACGAGCTATCTGCGAGCGGCCTTTCAGCTAGCTACGTCCAATGCTGTACGTATAAGCTTAGATACAAATCTTTGTATGGTAGACGAATGCACTCCGGACTATCAGCATGTCCTCCCTCCAAGCGAAAAAGAAGATGCAGAAGAAAGAAAAGATAAGACATCCCTCAATGGTGTCTACTCTCGATCATTCTCGAAATCGAGAGAAGGTAGAGGATGGAGAGGTATAGACGGCCGCTATGAAGAAGAAGAAGAA
>NW_027155079.1:16192-31516 GCF_002600585.1 Cystoisospora suis | reverse complement strand
TTCTTCTCCTTCTCTCTCTCTTTATCTCTCGTCCATATACCCCTTCGCTCTCCTACATATGAATATCGATATATGTAGACACTCTCTCAACATACATCTATCAGCAGGACGGTACATGGCTGTGTAGAAGGAAAGCTTGAGAGAGATATTTTCTTCTTCTTCTCCACCTCCTAAGAGAAGTAAAAGAAAGATTCGAAAGCATCTCCCGCCATCCTAGTTACACTTACACACCTTCAGTTACAAGCAAATCATATAGATATATATATATATATTCATGTACATACTACACATGTCTAGCTATGAGAATATGCATAGAAGTCTACTTGTATGTATATGTGTAACTATACATATATAGAGAGATAGATACATATCTATAATGATGTATAGGAGAAGGGGAGTAGGGGGAGTGAGTAAGGAGTGGAGAGAAGCCTTTGAAAAAGAAAGGTCGAGCTAAATGTGTTTCATCCTGCGACTAAGGAAGAGAAGAAAGAAATGTTTCTCTTTCTCTATCATAGCTTGTAGCTTTCTCTTGGGGTCCTAGTAGTAGCAAACCGTAAGATTAAGCAAAGCGAGATAGCCAGAGAGAAATCGAAAAGGAGAGAGAAGAAAAGAGAATGCGAGAGAGAGAAAGCGAGAGGTGAAGAGCCGTATGATACCGCTTTGCTGTCTCCTCTTGGAACCGACTAAAGTCTTCTTGAGCTTGTTGGAGATCCCTCTGCTTCTGTTTCTTCTCACTCTCTATCTCCTCTGCCTTCAAACGACATAACTCTGAAAGAAGAAGAAGAGGAACAAAGGAAAGAAGAAAAGAAAGAGAGAAGAGCTTCTCAGAGAGAAAGATAGATGAGAGAGATCAAACATCTCAGGTCGTTGTTTCAAGCCTCCCTCCCCGAGAAAAAGAGAGAAAGGCAAGCTGGTAGAGAGAAAGAAAAGATTCAACCTTTCCCTTTGAAGATCGTTTTCTTCTCTTGTTTGAAGCAAACGTCCACTCCGTCACAGGTAATGTTTCTTCTTCTTCTTTTACGAAGAGGCGCGATTGCCGTCTTATGTGCATGTGAAGATCGTATATACATACATGCAAGCATACTCTATAGAGGAACGCATTTATAGATATGTATCGAGGAATCTCTCGGGAAGAGCCTTAAAGTTAGCTGGATGTGGTTAATGTCTACAGATGACACTCGTAGATTCTCAAGGACCATCCATGACTACTACGAGCATGTAGAAACACATCTACAAAGATATACACATATATAGAGATATATTTGTATATATACATGACGGTAGATAGATGTATATAAACCGGGAGAGGCGTATATATATATATGGATGAAGGTGTGCTACAATAGAGAGATGGAGAATGGCCTTTCTGTATCCGAGCATAGCGGCGCGTGGAGAACGCTAGTGAAGTAGAAAGCTTTATCTGTGTATACGGACGTGAAGAGAGTTGAATTACATAAAGAAAAATAGATACATCTCTGACTAAGGAATGAACTGCAGAGAAGAGTTATTATCTATTAGTAGGAATATCTTGTCTTAATCTGCCGTCTGAGATCTACAGCTCAATGAGCTATTCGATGTATGTGATGGATGTTTATTCTCCACCAAGACACCTTCAAGATACACTTTTCCAGTGTACATACAGTGGAAGATAAGGGAGGAACTTCGCCACTCTTCTTTCTTCCTCTGGACTGCTCTACTTCTATCCATAATGTAGAGAATTTCTCACATAATCTAAACTGCCAAGCTTAAGCGAATTCAAGCAGATAAGATGGCGATAGAGAAGGAAAAGAAGAAGAAAAGGAAAAAGAAAACTTTCGCTGGTAGGTAGTACTGTACAGATACAAGACTTGTTCCTTTCCTGTCTTCATTCTTTCTATCTTTTGATTCGATGCCTACCTTTCCGACTTTCCTGGACCTCCGCTAACAGACGATGACGTCCAGCCTCTTCCTGGCGTTTCTAAATGCATGAGAGAAAGCAACAAGAAAGAAGGACAGACAAAAGTTGGTAAAGAGAAGAGATGCCTATTCAAGTAGGTGGAAATAGCTACTTATTACGAGATTTTAGTGAGAAAGGATCGTCGGAGATGTCGAGTGTCATGTAGGAAGAAGCAAAAGAAAAGAAGAAGAGAAACGATGTTTTCACAGATAGATCTTCTTCAGAACAGAAGGGAATGAAGGAAAGGGGAAATGTCCGTCACACCATCCATTTCGCTCTCTCTTCTATTTCTTTCTTTCTTTCTATTCGTCAAGGGATGAATGTGCAACAGCCGTCTTGAGGGACATCCCGATAGATAGGCAAGGTAGAGATGAAGATCTAGATAGATGTCTTTCGACATGTGTAGAAAGAAGTGGATGAATTTCCCCTAACTGGCTAGGGAGATGAGGGTATCACGAGAAAGAATCTTCTCTTGTTGCATTCTGAATTCTGTCGTTTCAAAAGGTCCTCGCCTCTCCTGCATCTGCAGCTGGCTCGAAAGAGAGCTACTGCGATAGTTATCGATTTTATGTACGTTTAAAAGTAAAACGGAAAAGAGAAGAAAAGCACTCCTTCTTCGTCTTCAGCTGCTAGCTGTTTTAATTGAAACCTCTTTAAAGAGCCAAGAGGGATAGATGGATGGAATTTCTACGACGGGATTCCGTTTAGCTAGATGAGGCAGAGAGAGTGAGAAAGAAAGAGAGCCAATACACAGAGAGAAAGATGTCGGCGTCGGTAACATAGGAAGTAAGACGACGCAAAAAAGAGAGAGAAGTTCTTTTGGACATTCTTGAGAGTGATTTACCTGTTCTTCTCGTTTATTCCATTCCTTCTCTTGTTCTTTCAGGTACATTCTCTCAAGCTCATGTTTGTCTTCCTCTCTCTTCTGCATATCCGCAAGCAATGCCTGAAATAGGTGCAAAAGAAGAGGAAGAGATATTTGAAAAGTCCTTGAATTTCTATATTCCCGACAAAGAATGGGTCAATCGCAAGAAGAGTTGTATTCGATGGAATAGAGATTCCTAGAGAACAGAAGAAGATCACGACGAAGGATGTGTGTAAAAGGTGCTGAGAAGTTTTCTATGGAGTCACGATGTCTTATCCATCGCCGATTAATCGAAGGAAGAGGAGGAGGAGGAGGTTTATCTGCGTAGCCGGTTTCATGCAGTAGTGAAGAATAGTGGATTTCTTTCTCAAGCTTTTAACTCCGTACGGAATTTGCTTATGCTCGAGATAAAGAAACTGTTTCTCTCTATCTCACGAGAAGTAAGGAGAATCACCAGAAAGGTATGAGTGATTTGAAAGATGTGTAGAAGTTTTCTGTAGTGAAGCTAGGACAAAAGACATGTTGGATTCTTTACTGAGAAAGACGAAGAACACATAGAGACTTCATCCTTACTTCGCGATAGCCAAGAGTATAGCGTTTCGACAACTCCTTAGCTTCACGGTCTTTACGATCAAGAATCGCGTCTTTCTGTCTCTCTGATTCAAGGTACCTCCTAAGCATGGAGACCATCACAGATACAAAAGAAAGAAAGAAAGAATGTCTACAGAGTTCTACTTATCAGAGCACAACTGTCTTTAGGCGTCGAAAGACGACGATCGAACATCGGAGGTATCTGCTTTTCAGTAAGCCCGTGAAACACCAGAGACGTCAGAGTTCCTCGACGGAAATCGGCGAGGGCAAGCNNAAGCCATAATACTAGCACTTCAGTAGAATTCTTCTCTTTCTGCGGGTAAGAAGGAGTTTTACTATCTCAGACCAGGTGGGTGAGGAATGCTGACGAAGCAGAAGAGAAGACTTGGAGAAGCAATTATCGCAATGAAGTGACTCCAGGCAAAGAAGTGGCATGCCTAGAGGGGAAGGTACCATACCTTTCTAACTCTCTTTCTCTCTCTTTTGCCATTGCCTGTTCGTGTTTCTGCTGAGTGAATGCTTCCTGGAGTTCTTGTCGCTTCACTTCACTCCTGTGTATGTCTTCCATTCGCTTTCTTCTCTCTTCAATCACCCGCTCGCATTCTTGCCTACGTTGCGCAAGATTCTCCTGTCTGCGTTCTTCAGCAGCACGCTGTTTTGCTTCCTCATGGAGAATGAGCTATATTATACAGCATCAAGAAAGAAGAAAGAAACAGGAGGGTCCGTGTTTGGCTAGCCTTACCATGGCAGGAGTCGTCAGGGTAATGAGGTGAGTTTTCGAAAGCTAACTGTCCCTTCTCTCGTAAAGGAAAAGTCCTCCAACTACAAGAGCAACAAGCCTTGTCTTCTCATGGAGGAGTACACCTCAGAACAGCGTCTTTCTGCTTATTAGAACGGCTCCGCTTCATGTCTTGTGTCCCTTTAACTACCGAAGCAGACGGGTAAGACGTCCAGCAGGAAACGCCATGCATTTGGTCTATTTTGAGTGAATGACTGAGAAATTTTGTAAAGAAAGCAGGCTGCCCGTCGTCGTTCAGTGCAACAGACTTTCTCGTACACGAGACAGCAAGGTAGGAAGCTATTCTTTGCTTTGCTCTAAAGCTAGGAACTTCTCAGTGGTCGTTCGGGTGTAGGGTTCTAGTTAACATGGAAGAGAGGTGCAAGATGGAGCGAGGAGAGAGATGACGTCTATCGGCCGTTAGGTGTCGGACCTGTTCATCCAGTGCAGACTTAGTGACTTCCTTCTGTTTGGTTGCTCGGTCGTGATCGTCCTTTTCTCTGCGAAGTTTCTTCACATACTCCTCTTGCCAAAGAGCAGCAAAAATCTTCTCTCGTTTCTCCTCTTCATCGCGTTCCAGACTTTTCTGAAAGACTTGCTCATCTCGAATCGCCAGTGCCTGGGACGGGGAGTACTCCACAAACTGGCTGAACAGTCCACTGTTCCGTCATTCTGTGCGCACACGTGCATCTTACCCGTGGCAAGTTGAGTTAAGTTGCGTCAAGGTGTTTGAAGTGGCCAGTGACTAACTACATCGAGAAATCTCTCAGCATAAGATCACTAGGTGGATGAGTAGAGCGGGTCTGTCCCAACACTGCATTAAGTGGCGAGCATGTCAGGCAGGGAGGTGGTGTGCATGAAGGGATAGAGAAAACTGAAAGAACTACAGAGCACTTGCTGCCCGACAGCGTGGAACTGCAGAAGAGAAACAGCACCCTGGCAGGAGGGATGGAGTCCTCAGAAGCTGAGGAGAGAAGAGAGATTTATGTAGGACTGATCTTCTCTGATGAGTGAATGCTTCACGCGAGCTCTCAACAGGGGACATTGATTTTTAGCTGGTAGGCAACACGTGTATACACGAAAGAGACCTGCGATGGACTTAGTCGATACGCCAAGTTGCGCTTTCTACGTTACTAAGCGATCTACGCACTTTTCCTGTAGGGGACGGGATTGCAAGTGTGTGGTGGTAAGCGGCGTCCACACCTGTAGTCCATGAAGCTTTGCATCAGAGGACCTGAGCTCGTCAACGGATTCTCGCCATCTGCGATACTGGAGTTCACGGGCGAGTTTCTCTCGCTCTTCTTCTCTTTTTCTCCTCAGCTCTTTTGCCCTCTCCACCAACCGTTCCTTTCTTTGGTCAGCCGTGGTGCCCTGATTTTTCAGGATTTCCTGATGTTCTTTTTCATCTTTGTCGAGTAGCTCCGCTAATGCTTTTCGTCTTTCCTGCAGTCGTTCTTTCTGTTGCTTTCTTATCTCCTCTGCTCGGTGGCGTACAATCGCGGCCTCCATTCGTCTCGTGCTTCTCTCTGTAGCATCAGCGATGTGCTGATTAATGCGGTTTTGACGCACATCCGACTGAAGCTCCGCTAAGCGGGCATCTTCTACTTGCTTCTTGTACATCCGGTGTTCAAATCCTGTCCGACTCCCGCACCATGGAGGATTGCGTCCCCCCAAGGACGACGACCGTCCCCCCCCAAACATGATGCGGTATGGCAGGTCAGAGATGTTATTTGACAGCTCTAGAAGGACGCGCCTCGACAGCGTTGCCAAATAAAAAGTGTCGCGCTGTTAGCCAATCGTTTATCGCCCCAGCTCGATGTCCGTGATAGCAACAGCCAGTACGCAGCCGGCAGACATTAAGCGAGGAGCGTACTTATCATCAACTTGTCCCCGTGTGGGTTTGAGCAGAGCTTCGTCGGGTGCGGCACACAAAAATCTCCTTACAGCCGGCCAGAGGGCCAATCAGATGCCATAGATTTGGCGGAACTTCGCCCGTGGTGCCATCATGCGAAGATCCGCAAGACTGGATAGTCATTCGGCTGGGTTGGCCCCATTTCCTTGCTCTTGCGGACGCAAGAAGAAAAACATCTCTTGAAAACCAAAAAAGATCTGTAGCCAGCAGGCGCCGTAGCAAGTCTAAGAAGATTAACAGGCCTCAGAGCCCCCTGCGATTCTTGGAAAGTACACATTCGTAAGGAAGCTCTCATACTTACCAACTCGACTGAACCAAAGCCCCACGAGTGCATGTCAGTTGCTATTAAGGAAGGAAAAAAGAGATGGCAAAGAAAACCACGGAGTGCCTCGCCCCGTACGGCCCCTCAGCCCTTCAGGACTGACGGGGCCTCGTTGTTTATACCCATTCTCGGAAAGGAACAAACAGATCTGTGACCATGGATGGGATCCTCGGAATCCATGAGGGAATCCGATGACGTTCTCGTTTCTTGGCAGTGTGTAGCTGACTTTTTCCCGGATCCCTGCTCTCCTGGTCACCTACGCGTCGGCCGACAGGGAAGACGCTCTTCGTTGCCCAGCTGGCCTTTGTATAAGTGAATTTTTCTCCATCGTTTTTCCACAATGCAGTTGTCCTACGTACAGTCTTGATCCTTTCCCTTGCTACGTTGATCGAGCTCGCGCGGGCGCGCGTTCCCCGCCAACTCTTTTATGAACCATCCTCATGGCTTCGCGGAAACCTGCTACAGGTACTAGGATTTCCACCGGCCAGACAGGCCCTTCGATCAAGATGGGCAAATCCCCTCTCCAGCTACTTTCTCGGGTTTTCGCGTTGGGCTACAGCCACTGCTCCAGACCGCTGCAACATCCCCCACGTCTCCATCTTCTTGCGAGGAAACTCTTCCTCAGAAAATCCGAAACAAAACACTTCACTTCAAGTTCACCGCTTAGGTCTAGAATGATGCCTGGTCTGCTGAATCTTCCTTACGCGATGTTGGGTTCGGGCTCCTTTGAGGGTTCTCCTGTGCGATCCGCTAAGCTTTCCTAAAAACAGTCTGTCACCTAGCGTAATAACTGCCAAACGTAAACATGCACCGCGAGCAGCAGTTGTTTCCACAGCAAGACCCAGCGACAACTCCTGCGAGCCGGGAAGAAAAGTTTCCGGACACCGGGGCGCTTGCTTGTTCGTTCAGAGTCGTCTATTGTTAAAATACGCGCACCGGGACTAGAGCTCGACAACTTGCGCGACCGCGTGGAGCATGCTACGCAAGTTGCAGCCCTTTGCAAGCGACAGGACGTGACCCACTTGGCCGGTAAAATACGCCAGGGTCTCGATCCTAGTCGTCTGCCTCACCTCTCAGGTGATCGCCCACGCTGTGCAGCAGCAGCAAACCAAGACAGCCAGTGGATGCCAAGTTGAAAGTGACAGTCCATTTATAGGTGCGGCAAACCCCGATTCTGTTCCCCAACATTGGCCGCCCTTCTCTCGCAGAACGATAGCTGTTAAGATAGACACACCAAGTTCGGCTTGGCACTCCCTGTTTAGGCAGAAGTCATCTCCAAACTGACAAAAGTAGACCCGTCCGGTGCCGGAAGGTGAGTCCATGGCTGCCTGCGCGGTGTCAGGCGAAGCAAGCGCCCCCTACAAGGCAGCTCGTGAATCGTTGCCAACCAGTGGTGGTCTTTGTCCGTTCGGCGCACAACGAAACAGTGCTTCAGAGCTCAGTCTAGGCTCGCCTCTGGGGGAAAACCTCTATGTGCTATCCTGTGCAGGAGTTTCAGTTCCGCGGTCACGCCAAAATGACGGGAGCCAACCCGCTGCCAGAGTGGTGCCCGTACACGGCTCCCGTGAGGCACCGACTCCAGCCTTCCAGTGTGGCGGGGATGACGCACGTCGAGAGCCGGCAGATTGTCGTGTTCCAGGGAAACATGAGGGTCAGCTCAGCCAACCAGAAGCAGCTGTGTCTGCCCCTACCCGAAGAGAGCCGGACATTCCGTCTCTTTCAGTATCCTCAGTGTGGGCTACATCCCCGAAAAACATCTCACAAGTACCCCGTTCACGCGGTGCGCTACAGGCACCAGCGTTGAGAAAAGGGAAGCTGCAGCGTCCACCGCCGCATCGTCCCACAAAACTCGGTTCGGCCTCCGGCCCAGGGTCTCTCTTTCGATCTGTCAGCCAGGGGCGGATGCCCGACACCTCAACTGGCGAACTCCAGGGACGGGGCGAGAATGGTAGCACGCGGAAGACACCAGGCGGTCGTGCTTCTGACTGGTCTGACGGTTCACCTGTAGGTGCCGCCGGCGTGCCAGTTGGGGGTGTGGACGGTAATTCCTTGCGCCGAGGAATAGAAGCACCGCAGTGTGCGTGTAGGCAGTTGGGGGACAAGTTCCTAGGGGGAAGCGGGAAGGCGTCAGGCAGGAAGGCTCGGCTTAACGTGCGTGAAAGGCATGGAGGGCCACTAAGTAATCGCTTTCTCGATCAGCAGCCTGAAGAGGCTTCGGAAGATGTCTTTAGGACGTGGATAGCGGAGAGTGAAAGGCACGATCAGCTGAAAAACACCGGTACCGACTTGCCTCCGCGGCACTTGGATCATCCATTCTTGACAAGCTTGAGGTCACATCCTGATAACCCACTCCGGTTCATCGAGAAACAGGCTCTTGCCTCTTTTTCATCATTCTCTCCAAGTCTGTGCTCTCGGTTAACCTCGGCGGCGGCGAGCGGGAGGAGAAGTCCTAGGCTCGCAGACAGCACCGCGTCGTCCACAACAGATGCGGCTGTAGCAGCTCTCTTCAATCAAGTGCCCAAGCAAACCGCAAGACCGCCCCTTACTAGGACACCACGGTCGCAGCCTCTTTCCGGAACTTCGGCCGAGGATTTTGTTCAGATGAGAACTGAATTTGCAGTGAGCAGAGTTCTAAGTGCCCTTGCATCTCGCAAGTCGAAGAAAAAGCGACCTGCCAGCGGTCCGTCCACTCAGCGGAGCCGGCGAAGCCGCTTGCCTCAATGTAGTTCTCCGAGCGGGGAGAGGTCCGACCGGGTGGGCGACACAAGCTCCGCATTGGAATCTAAAGAAATCAGATCGCCTACTCAAGCCGATTCCTCATCAACAAAGAAGACGGTACAACCCATCTTCTCCCCTCAAAGGAGACGGCCGACTTCCAGGCGTCTCCCGCGTGCACGGGGGTCGGTGCTCGGTATTCCAGAGTGCCCAGCACAAGTCGAGTACAGTAAACCTTTGTTTGCCTTCTCCGATGAAAAGTTGAATTTGCCATTGGAAGACTTTGATGATCCTGACACGTATCCTGATCTCTCCCCTCGTTCCTGGATTCAAATTTGCGCTCGTCGACGAAAGCGAAGGCAACCTCAGGGAGGGGACGTCGCGGGACCTCCTGCCCGTCAAGAACCTAACAACTCAGTTCAACAGGAGGAGTGCACTAGGTCGCAATCCAAACAGAACTTATCGAGCGCTCAACTGTCTGATCAGGTGTCTCCAAGTTGCGAAGTCTCAGCGAAATCCTCCAAAGAAGTGAACGTAGATCCTTCTGTAAGCCGGACAGACAAAGAAAAGGAGTGTTGTGGCGAAGAATTGCCCTGTGAAAATATGCCACCAACAGAAGATGGAGGAGACATGGATTGTTGGGCTGGAGGCGATCCTTCAGCGGACAGTCCGGAAGATGCTCATGTTTTACATTTTCTTGATGGATCTTGGCAGATGGCGGCATGCTGGGTTCTGGGTTACATTGAGAGTGAAAAAAGGTACAGGGTTCGGTTGAAGGGAAATGGAAAGGAGAAAGACGTCCGCCGGCTTGCTCTTCAATTTGTGGAAGAAGATCCGAACAAGTGTCAGGGCCGTGCAGAAGGTTGCAGAAAGAGAAGAGATCGAATGCGTCTCCGGCAAGGTCTCATCAATCTTATTCATCGGTTACCCGACAACGATTTCTATCCTTTTGCGGCCCCTTCACGTCAGAAAGTTCTCAAGCGACTTCTTCTTCCCAAGGGGCGGGGCCGGTTAGTCAAGCCGGATCCGGATGTGGTCCAGCAATTACTGAAGGAACTGGAGGATCTTTACCTGTTTTCTATGAAGTACGCTGCCGTGAGGCACAAAACCATAACTCTTAATGGGACTCCTCATGCATTTCTCTCTCTTGATACTCTACACTCCAAGTTCGGCTCACTTTTCTTGCCTTTACTTCCGCGTCCGGTGAAGACGGGAGGCTATGCTGTTCCTGCCAAAGAGATGGAATCGGTCTCGCGGACAGTCGCACTTCTAAAACGAAGTCCGCTCTTTGCTAGAGAAGATATCGCACGAGTAAGCCAAACCAACCGAGTGAAGAGACTGCACTATCTGTACATTCTTCACATCAAAAGAGTCACGCTAACTATCGTTTTTCTACGTCCAATAGACGCCCTCACCTCCTTTAAGGAGCATGGCGCCATGCCAGATGTTGTATGCTCCTTCCTGGCTGTAGAAAAAGAAAGAGATTCATCTGACGTGCAAATCAAACACTTCTCCTCGGCACCTTGCTCAGGCCGAGGGGTGGAGACGAGATAGCTCTTAGTCGGCAACGTACCTGCAATACGCACATTCATATCGAAGAGAAGTATGAGAGGGACTTACCAAGCAATTAGAGTGGGAAGAAAAGGCCCTGGCAAGACTCATCAACTAGATGACGCTTCTCTCGACTGTCAACAGAAGGTTCTTCATCTGATACAGACATGTGAAGGCCTTGTTGACCTCTAAGAAGATACATAAGATCTCACGTAACATGGGCGAGGTTTCATGTCAGCCAGGACCTTGTACTATCTTGAAGAGATCTCCAGACTCTATTCACACCGGTAGAACAGAGGGTTGTTCCTTCTACCCGTCATCTCTTTATCTCTGATTCTCTCCATCTCCAACACCTCATTCCATCCATCCATCATCTATTCACTTTAGGTATGCACGACAGATGACAACCTTCATTCCTTCGGGGTAGGTGGTAGACTCTTTCTTTCTCTTTCGAACTTCGGAGTAGCAAGAGACCCTTGTACGTAGAGAAACCCGAAGAAGCGAATCCAAGAAACTTTCCTCCATCCGAAAAGCTCACTGAAATTCTCTCCTAGGCGCCAAGACAACTTTTATCTTGATCTTGAGACACCCACCCTCTTCATAACTTTCTACTGAATGATAACGGGGGCGGAGAATGAATTCACCTTTCTCACCGAATGACGACACTTTTTCTCTCGACTTGTTCTTCTCCGGTCTTTCTCACCTGTGTTCTGTATTAAATAAGCTATTTCTGTACCTTTGTTGCGTCTTTCTACATTGTCTTTCTCATTGCTTTTTGCAGCTCATTTTGAAAGTGAAGAACCGGTTCGAGGAGGTCCGAAGTTTTCGATTCTTAGATACAAATCGAGGCCGCAATCGACATCGATTCTTACCTGGGATTATGACGAGGGCAAATCATCGCAGATCTCCTAATGATCCTATGGTAAGTTCGATCGAGATCTTGCCTTGCTTCAATTCGTCTTCTTCTGCTTGGTATCTTCTCTTCTTTCTTGGTAAGTTGTCAACGGACTACAAACGAATAGCGTCGAGAGCTCAAGGACCACCTCTGTTTCGATGACTCGATTCAACTAAGAGAAAAAGAGGGAGAAAAAACGCACAACGGGGGGAAAGAAGTTTTGAAGAATCTTCTTGGCGATGAGAATTCAAGAGATTTTGCTTTGCAGCCCAAAGGAGAAAGTCTGGAGCTATGCCTGTATCTCTATCTTTCTTAAGCTGACCTAGTGCCAGCCGCAGCAGATGCGTGTCTGTTGCTCTTCAAGACCAAATAAGACTTTTGAAAGAAAGAGACAGAAGAAGTTCTACAGACCTCGATAACTTAGCCTTTCTTTTCTCTCCCCTCTCTCTCTCTCTCGCTATATCTCTTTCTTTCTTCCTTCATCTGATGTTTCTCAAGAAGTTGTCTTGTATCTTTCTCCCGTTCTCTTCTCTTCATTCACGACTGGTTCGTTTGCCTCTTCTCCCGTTCCATTGGGTGTCCTGTGCCTAGGCCTTTCGCTTGGAAGATTTCATTCGGCACGAGAGAGATCATTGTGAAGATATAACAGATGCCCTAGGAGAGCATTGGAGAGATTACGCCTATAATGAAGCGATGGCCACCTTAGGCACTCAAGGCGCGGACTATCAATTCTATGGAGAAGATGTAGAGAAACATATGAAAAGTGATCTTCACCGAATTCTCCGTAAAATAGACCTAATTCTTTCTCAACAAATGTCTGAATTTATTGATACCTCTATCGCTGAATGGAGATCTTTCTTTCTTTCTTTCGCGCATCATTCTTCTTCTTCTTCTCTATCTCCTACGACTAGAACTTACACGGAATCTGAGAGAGAATCTCAACAGAATGGAGATGAAACTTCCGATGCTACTACTGCTGCATCGATGCCTCCTCCTCCTCTTCTTATTCTTGAAGTGCGAGTTGTAAATGATCGTGTATGTCTCTATCCAGATCCAGAAACGTAAGTCAGTACCAAAGGACGACACGCAGTCCTTTCTCTTCTTTTTCATGTCGTTTCTTCATGAGGAAACACTCCTCATTCACGAAACGCAAAAAAGGAGTCGATGCTTACCTACGAAGTGCAAATGTGTACGCCTATATATAGATATATGTATATACAGAGAGAGATAGAGACAGACAGAGATAGAGAACGCAAGAGATATAGATAGAGAGGGAAAGAGATACATAGGTCTAGAAAAAAGAATGGATACCTCTGTCGTAGAATGATCTTTCTTCTTTTAGTCTCTGTAGGCAGTTTAAATGAGATTCCCTTTGACCTCTCTTTCTACTCCGGGGGCTTGCCGTTCTCTCACGATACTTTAGGCCATCTTCCTTCCCTTGCATCTTTATTTCAGCTTGGCCGAAGAAAGAAAAATCTCCTTTTCTTTCAGTTAAAGAGAAAGGAATCTTTTCTTCGTCTCCTCGATTAAACGTACTAGCCTGGGGCACCCGCGCGCAGAGAAGGATCTCCTAAATAATCTCTCTCTTTTCTTTTTCACAGACAAACAAGGAAGGTCTTTTACCTCCTTGTTTCTTTCCCTTCTTTTCTGGAGTTCTATAGATGGATGGAAATTTAGACTTTTCTAGACAGAGAAGTCCTCTTGAAGATGAGTAGACATCTGTTTGCATCTTGTCTATTTATCGGTTCACGTTATTCTTTCTTTTTTCTTTTTCTTCTTCCTTCTCTTTTCAAGTAACTTTCTCTACTCGTCATACACCTCACGGGGGTTTCGATGCTTTCATCTAGATTCTCATCTTCTTCTTTCTTTCGCGCTCTCTCAAGTTCACACAAGATTTCTTTCTTTCTTTTTCTGTTCTCTTTCTTTAGCACCTTCTGTCTCATCATACTCGCCTATCTTTGTAAAGAGAATAAGCGAAGAAAATAAAACACCCGTGATCTTCCCGATGAATGGGATAGGTTACGATTTATTCGGGTGTATAGACACCTCGTTCGGTTGCTGTCTTTTCTGTCTATTAGGGTCTCGGAGCAGGTGTCTTCTCTACTCGATTTCCTCATCTTCAAATCGAATGGCCTTAGGTGTGTAGGTAAGTAGCAATAATTTTCTTCTCTTTCTTCTGTCCTGTCTCTTAAACATACAAGACATGAGAGAACAAGAAAAGAATTAGCACCTCTCCTTATCTTTATCATCTCCTCTCCCTGTTCTCTTCTTCTTCTTCTCGTGCATCTTCATACTCTTCTCTTCTTTTTGCTTTCCTCTGTATCGCGATCTCTCGATATCTATCTATCTATCGGTACATAGCCTCCGCAGCGAAGTTTCTCATGCGCTTCAAAGCATTCTCGGTTCTTTTCTTCTTCCTTTCCAAATGAATCGAGAATCAAGTCAGAAGAGATGAGATAAATCTCTTATTCTACCAGAAAAGACAGGCCCTTACATCACTCAGGTCGAGAAGAGAAAGGAACTTTTCAAAAGAAGAAAGAATGAAAGTTTCAAACAAATACACGGAGTCAGTTATCTTCGTGTATACAGACAGAGAGGAGTCTTCCTTCACTTGGATAGACAGAGATTTCATAAGAAGAAAAGGAAGAGATAAAAAGAGAAAGAAATTTCTTTCAAAGACATCACTTCCAGAAGGTTCCTTTAGATTCTAGAGGAAAAGAATCGTAAAGCAGTTGTCTGTAGAGAGATGATACACGTTCTTGGTCTATCAGGATCTCTTTGAGGTATCATCGATTAATACACATCACTCAGCTTCTCTAGTCTTCACTCTCTGTCTGTTGTCCTTATATAAGCCGATCCACATCAAACATCCATATTTTATGATATATACATACATAAATAGAGATAGATAGATAGACTTTCATCTTTATCTTCTCAGTTCTCTTTCAGTCCTTGTGTAGCCCAGTGTATATGTATCTCTATATCTTTTTATGCTTTTCTTCCTTTCTCTTTTCTTCTCCTATGTATCTCTCTCTATATATATATAGATATCTGTCTTTCTTTCTCTCTCTATCTTTGTGTCTCTGACTTCTTTCTTTCTTTTCTTTTGTCGTTGTTGTCTTATTCTTCTTTAGAGAAGGAGCTTCTTCCTTTTCTCAGTTTACCTCAGAAGCCTTTCTGCTTTATTTCTGAGAAAAGTCCCTTCGTTGTAAGAGCTCGACAAGAGATCGATTCAATTGTCAAGGAATGTCTTGTAGAAGCCGAGAGGTGTCTTTCTATCTTTGATACCTTTCGCTTTCTTTCCGAGAGGCATCTCCACCGGCACGACCATCTCACTTCTTCTCCTTCTTCTTCTCTCCCCTCCAAGAAAGACGATCGAAGTAGTTCCAGCACCGATGATCCAGCGATTGCAGAGGAGCACTTTAATCCCTTGAATCTTGAAGGGATACGAGAGACCTTATCTCTCTATTACAATGCGATCTATGATGTGGAGGCTCTTTGCCCACAAGAGATCCATACACGTCTTATCACTCTAGATTGCTCGGGAGCCAAATCGACGTTAATTCAATATGCGAAAGATCTATGGTATCGATCCTGTCGGCAAGTCGATCTCTATCTGACGAAGCTTATTCAAGAAGTCATGGAAGGCTGGGAAGATCTTCATGAAAAAGTCTTGACAATTCCGACTACAGAAACGGAGCTAGCTGACCTGAAGGATCTCCTAAGCAGAATCTCCCATTTTACCGAGCCTCTTACTCT
>NW_027155079.1:3507-15863 GCF_002600585.1 Cystoisospora suis | reverse complement strand
TATATATATGTATATTTATATATATATAGGTATAAGATTGCTCAGGTGATGCATCGGTAGACGTATAGACGTATGTCTCCTTTACTCGGGGATTAGCATGCATTTAAACAAATCATATAGGTACACATATATGTATATATGTATTGTGTATCTACATATATAGAGAGAGACATGCGCGTAGATAGATAACGACACGCTGCAGACTAGCCAGAGGTATGCAGACGTGAAGACCTCCTTCCTGTCTGTTTCTCTCTCTACACTAGTTCTATATATCTATCCACTTGTCATTTGTAAGTCTCTCTACCTATCTTTCTATATACATACTTCTCTCCTGTTCAATCCTGCACTCCTCTGTCTCCTTATACCTACGGTTATGAACGTACAGAGACAGCAGAGAACTTCTTGCCTCTCTGTCTTGTCTTCTTCATGGCACAATTAGAATGCATGCATGCTCTCGTTCATCGCGTATAAGAGTACCCAACACATGGCCAGTCTTTCTATCGATATACGCACATCTAGCTGTATATCTATATCTATATAGAGACAGATATGTACACATCTATAAGTAAAGGAGACATGAATATATATATATATATGTCTGTATATGTATGTAGGGGGTTTCTGCAGCCTAGATTCTGAAAAAGTGTGGCTATGTATCTCTCACGGAATACTTCATATTTCTCGTCCTATTTGAATCGACAATGAGCTGTAGCTAGCTAGGTAGCTAGCCACAATTGCTCTTCTCTCTTTTAGGTACCCCCAGATCATAATGCAAACTCGACATTCTTTCACACTGTATGAATTCTTCTTTTACCCATCTCTTTCTCTCTCTCTCCCCTCCATCTTTTCTTCTCATTCATGTGTTTTACCTCCTCTTCGCTCTCTAAATCTTTCACTTGCATACATGTATATTTTCACCATATACATATATGTATATGTATACGTTCACGCGCATATACATATGTATCTTTACTTGCCCATACATATGTACGTATATGATCTAGATACATAGAGAGATATATAATACTATGGAGAGATGGATAGCTAGGTATCTAATATAGATAGATATATAGATATATAATGAAAAGACTTCTAAAGAGAGAGAAAGAAAAAGAGAGAAAGAGACACACTCTGTCAGAGACCTTGCTAGTCAGTCGTTCACGAGTCAAGAAACGAATCTAAAGAAAAACTCCTCTCTCCCTCTCTTGTATCTTCGTTTCTCTCTCTCTCTCTCTTTCTCTCTCTTTCTTCTCTTCTTGTGTTTCGCTCCTCGTCCTTTCTTCATGTCTTTCTCTTTCTTTCTTCCGTGTTTTCTTGCTTTCTGCGTAGTTTGAAGAGAAGCTTGAAGGCGATAAAGCAGAGCTCGAGAAAGAGATGGAGAGACTCGAGGAATTCCTTTTGTCTGTAGAGAACGATATGCTAGACTTCTCTCAAGCCACAGAATACCATAAGAAGATAGTGCAGTTAGATCAGCAACTCCAGACGGCTAAGGCCAAAGCAGACGAATACAAAAAAGCAGAGGTCCTCTTTGCCGTAGAAGAGGCCTCGGATTACTCTCGTCTAGATGAGCTTATTACACGATTCGAACCTTATAGAAAGGTATGCATCGAAATATAGAGATCTTTCTTTCTTTCTTTTCATCCATTTTCCTCTCTCTCGCTTTCTTTCTATCTCGACATGACTCTTCCATCCTTCTTTACTTTTTTCTTTTCTTATCACGAAGAGGGAAGGATTCGACGTGGATCGCAGTGTACAGCATGTTGGGGTGTATATACACTAGAGAAATCTTAACATGACTATGTGGTGATGGCCGCGTTGCATAGCTTTGAAGTGAAGAGATAGTTAATTAGACAAAGAGATAAATACACACGAAGATCGGTAAAAGATAAAAAGACAGATAGAATGGCGGAGAGAAAAAGGAAAGACGAAATCTCAAAAGAATGACCCTGAGAAGCACAAGTCAGCAGGAAGAAATGGATAGAAAGAAGGAAAGGAAAAAGACAAGAGATATCTCGTCAAGTATTTGTATAGAGATAGAGGTAGATAGATAAATAGAGGAATGAAACAGACAGGTCGATATGACTCTACAGTGCGCCAGATATATTCTAGTAGGGGCAATACAAGCCAGCGCATACATAGGAATACATAAGTAGACTTACATAGGCATACACTACCTGCATACATTCATATACACATACATACATACATATTCCTACCTACACACATCTAAATATACAAGCATGCATGTGTATACATACCTACACTTGTATATATCCATATACATATGCTTAAATACGTACGGCGAGCGTGTATGTATATATATATATATATGTATATACATATATATATATATAAATATATACGTATAGATGGCTATAGAAATCCAGTTAGCTCATGAAAGAGAGAGAGAGCTTGGAGTGAATTACGTCATATATGGATGAAATAGACCAGACGACCAGAGAGCGAATGAAGAAGAAGAAGAAGAAGCATAACTGTTTCTCTTTCTCTTTAGTGCGAGAAAAGCCATAGAGTGTGTGTAGAGAGGAAATGGCATGAGCGAAGATGGAATGGAGAGAGACAAGAATCTTCTTCGTCTTCTTCTTTTCTTTAGCTCTTCTTTGCACTTCCTCTCGCTCCCTCCTTCTTACTTAGTACCACCGTGGAATGAATTCTCTAGATTTTCTTTTCTCTTTTCTTCTTCTTCTTCTTCCGCTCGTCGCTACTCAGACAACTCTGTACACAACGATTCGTCATCCCTTCCTCTTCTTCTCCCAATTTCGTTTTCTTCTTTTTCTCCTTCTCTTCCTCTTTACTTCACGGTCTTCTCTCATCTCTTTCTTTCTCTCTCATTCCTATCTTTCTTTCTCACATCTTCTCAATCTTTCTCTCTCTTTCCTTCTTTCTTTATTTCTTTCTTTCTTTCTTCTTTCTTTTTAGCTCTGGTCTTTAGCTGTGGATTTTTGTTACGGGGAGTATCAATGGATGTCTGCGGTCATAACGACAATTGATCCTTCTGAAGTAGAAGCACAATTAGATAAGTGGAGTCAAGATCTCTTCAAATTGAGAAAGCAATTTCTTCTTCTTTCTACGTCTTCTTCTTCTTCATCCTCTTCCTCTTCATCTTCTTCTTTAAAGAATGACTCCCTTCTCATCCAAGTCATTGACGATGTGAAGAAAGCGATGGATCACTTCCGTCAGTATCTTCCGCTGATTCGGCCTCTTTGTAACGAGGCTTTTCAGACACGTCACTGGCTTGATCTTCTTCACAACGATATGAAGTGCACTTCTTTAGATATCGAAGAAGGCTTTTCTTTGTCTCAGCTCTTAGATGTGCATATCCAGGATTATCTTGAAGCGATTGAAGAGAAGAGTGAGCTAGCTAAGAAAGAATTCAACCTCAAGAATTCTCTCGTCAAGATGAAATATGAATGGAAATCGATTCAAATCACCCTCCTACCTTATCGTCGAGATCCCACTACATCGATAATGAAGGGCTTCGATGCTATTCAAAGCCTCCTAGACGACCATCTCGTCCGCACGCAGACGATGAGAGGATCGAAGTACTTGAAGTGTATAGAGCACCAAAGTCGTGACTGGGAGACGAAGCTCTTGGAAATTCAACACATTATTGATGCTTTGCAAGAATTACAAAGATCCTGGATGTATCTCTCTCCTATCTTTCAAAGTCAGGATATCTCGAGACAGATCGCCACAACGACGTCTCTCTTTCAAGAGGTCGATCACTTCTGGAGACATGGTATCATCCAACAAGCTGTACAGACCCCCAGTATCCTAGATATCATAGAATTCGATAATATTCTCCATCTTCTTATCGATGCAAATCTTAAGCTTGGCAGGGTTATGAAAGGTGTTAACGACTTTCTGGAAATGAAGAGACTTGTCTTTCCCCGATTCTTCTTCTTATCGAATGAAGAGCTTCTCGCCATTCTCTCGCAAACCAAAGATCTTCGACCTCTCCAGACGCATTTGAATAAATGCTTTGAGGGGATTAATCGAGTTCTCTTCAAGGGAAAAGATCACGAAGAAACGGAAGAAACACAAGACGCTAAAAGGACACCTGGAGAGACATGCATTACAGCAGTGACAAGCTCGGAGTTAGAGAAGATTGATCTGATTAAAGAAGTCTATCTCACACAAGCGGATGGCACATTCATCTCCGCTGAAAAGTGGCTTGGAGAGGTAAGGGGATGAAAGAAAAAATGAAAGAAAGAAAGAAAGAAAGAGGGAGAAAAGAGAAAGAAAGAAAGAAAGAGGGAGACGAAAGAAAGAAAAGATTTGTCAAGTAAAGATAGCCTGGAGAGATCTCAAGTGGAGAGAAGAAGGAGGGACATTCAAATTCTTGAAGATATTCTTTGCCTAAGACATAGACAAATGCAGCTTCCACCCCATTCATTCTCCTAAGAGAAAAGAGCATTTACACAACTGATCTATTCATGTCTATAAATCTACTACTTCTCTCTCGCTCTCCATATACAAATATCTGTACGCATGTATATATATATATATATATATCGATGCTTGCCTCCATCCAACTCCCTTTGATTAATTAGGTTAATGTTCTCTTCTAGGGGCTTTTCCTGAGGTAGAGAAGTCGAGCAGTGTTTCTCTCTTTTCCTTGGAATGTCTATCGTAGCAGAGAAAGGTAGGAGACGTGGGGCATCTTCGACCAAGTCAACATTCGCTTTCGTCTGATCGAATCTTCTCGATGTGACCTAGTTCTCAGAGACACATGCGGTGTACCTATGCATATGTCTATACAAATATATATATATATATATATATATACATCTATATATACATATATACACCGCAGGCATGTAGAGGATTCCTCCGCCTAGGATGCACATATACAAATATAGAGTATATAGATAGGTAGATCTAGATCTACACCTCAACATGAGAGCCGATCGAAAGGCATGTATATCTGCTTTCCTTCCTTTCTCCCGAAGTCTCTGTCTCTCTGTCTACCTCTCTATACAGGGAGAGAGATGTGTATATTTGTGCTTTATGTCTACTTTTTTCGATACCTTATATAAGGCGGGTATGTGATATATTAGTATGTGTGTATCTGTTGGTGCGTATGTGACGCCATGTTGATATAGGTGGAGACTGTGCTAAGCGATAGCCTTCGGAGTATCATGGGAGAATCGATGAAAGACTACGTTCAACAGCATCGAAGCGACTGGTGTTTGCGGTGGCCTGGACAGGCGGTGCTAGCCGTTAGCCATCTCTTCTGGACCTCAGATGTGAATGAAGCTATACATACAGCTAGCCTCTCTGGCTATCTAGACAAATGCAACGAACAACTTCAAGGAGTATGTCTGTCTGAATGGATAGCTGTCTGTGGCTTCTCAACAGACACTTTTCATTTCTCTCTTAACGAGACTTCTTTCTTCTTCTTGAGTATTGTAGACATCTTAGAGGAACAGAAGACAAGAAGAGATCTGTGGGGGTAGTAATGTCTAGAGATGTACAGAGAGGGAGCAGGTGTATAGGTGTATGGATGGCTGCATATGTGTAGAGATAGAGTGATGTATAGAGGCTTTCTATGGAAATAGCTTTGTAAACTTCCTTAACTATAGCCAGTGGGAGTACATACCTCTCTTTATCGAGAGCCTTACATACCCATCTCTTTCTTCATGTCAAAATATGTTGATCTCTCTACCTTGTGGCAAATGATCTTCTTCCGCATTGTGCTTGTCTGTATATTGACATGCACGATCTACTCGGGTGTATGTACATCTCGAGCGTAGAGAAAAAGTCTGCCCGTGTATGTTTAACAGTGGCTGATATAGAGGAATCCTCCATGGTGTGTTGACCTATGAGTAGTGTGAAGTCCCTGAGAGCAAACTGAAGCAGAAAGTCCTTTCAGAAGCAGAGTTTCTTTGATCTAAGATAGAAGAGGTCACCTTTCAAAAGAGACAGTTTTCTTGAAGGTATCTTCATTCTGTACCGAGACATAGACGAAAGAAGAGAGCGTCTCGTCTCCCGACCCACAGAACCGACCTCACGTTCCGGTGTACATACACCCCAATTCAAACAGACACCTATGAATGGAGACACGAGCGAAATAGGAATCCCCTTCATTCTTTCTCACTCTTTCTTCCTCTCCCTTTCTTCTTCGTCTTTCTCTTGTTGTTTTGTCTCCTTTCTAGCTAGTTCGTCTTGTGCGAGGATCCTTGAGTAAATTGAATCGCTTGACAGTTACGACGCTTCTAACGGTCGATGTGCATGCTCGAGATGTTGTTGAAGAACTCAATCGAGAGGGTGTCTCAGCATCGACGGATTTCGAATGGCTAGCTCAGCTTCGAACCTACTGGCAACTCCCAGGGACAGCTACGTTGATCACGGGCAAACCGAATACAAAGCCGGAGATCCAACTGCAAATGATTAATGCCCATATTTTCTACGGCTTTGAATATCTTGGCAATACAGACCGTCTTGTCATAACTCCTCTGACAGATCGATGCTATCGCACCTTAATCAGCGCTTTCCATCTCCAGTACGGAGGTGCCCCAGAAGGCCCCGCCGGGACAGGAAAGACAGAAACGACGAAAGATCTAGCGAAGGCAGCAGGCATGCAATGTCTCGTCTTCAACTGCTCGGACGGTCTAGATTCTGTCTCGATAGGGCGATTCTTCAAGGGCCTCGTTTCTTCTGGAGCCTGGTGCTGCTTCGATGAGTTCAATCGCATAGAAGTGGAGGTTCTCTCGGTCATAGCTCAACAAGTGCATGCCATCCAGCAGGCTATTCGAAACAAAGTGAAGATGTTTCTCTTCGAAGGGACAGATGTGAAGCTTGTCCCTTCATGTGCTATAAATATTACAATGAATCCTGGATATGCTGGACGATCGGATCTACCAGACAATCTTAAGGTAAGAAAAAGAATGAAAGAAAGAAAGAAAAAGAAAGGAGGAGGGAATGAAAGAGAGTGAGAGAGAGAGACAAAGAGATAGATTNNNNGGTAGATAGATTAGAGATAGATAGATAGATAGATGTAGATAGGTAGATAGATATACATGTAGATGTAGATAGATAGATAGATATAGATAGGTAGATAGATATCCATGTAGATGTAGATAGATAGGTAGATATAGATAGGTAGATAGATATACATGTAGATAGATAGATATAGATAGGTAGATAGATATACATGTAGATAGATAGATAGATATAGATAGGTAGATAGATATCCATGTAGATGTAGATAGATAGGTAGATAGATATCCATGTAGATGTAGATAGATAGATAGATAGGTAGATAGATAGATAGATAGGTAGATAGATAGATAGATAGGTAGATAGATTAGAGATAGATAGATAGATAGATGTAGATAGGTAGATAGATATACATGTAGATGTAGATAGATAGATAGATATAGATAGGTAGATAGATATCCATGTAGATGTAGATAGATAGGTAGATATAGATAGGTAGATAGATATACATGTAGATAGATAGATATAGATAGGTAGATAGATATACATGTAGATAGATAGATAGATATAGATAGGTAGATAGATATCCATGTAGATGTAGATAGATAGGTAGATAGATATCCATGTAGATGTAGATAGATAGATAGGTAGATAGATAGATAGATAGGTAGATAGATATGTGTAGGGGTGCCTCTAGAAGAGAGTTTGTCTTGGGTTTATGTATGAAGATTCATTCCTTCCTTCCTTCCTAAGCATGGGAAGAAGAAGTAGGCTGTCTCTCTATCACTCTCTCTCTCTCTTATCTATCTAACACGACAAGTACCACTACTACTATTACTATCTCTATTCTCTTTACTCTTCTTAGCGTCGACTCCTAGCATTGAGATCTTCTGTCTGCTTTACTCGAGCGCCAAACAAACATACGTCTATACCTGCACAGTCACACACACACACATCTATAATATATATATATACATAGATAGATAGATATATAGATGTATAGATATATTTATCTCTCATATATGAGTAGCTTCGAAGGTGTGGAAGCCTTTCAAAGATGCCGTCGTTCTGTCTGCTTTTCTTTCGTGAATCTGTAGCGCAAATCCGTACATGCAGAGACATAGACATACATGATACTTAGTGAACAGCCCATACACATCCACACGCCTATCTCTCGATCTCTCTCTTTGTCTCGCTCTCTTTCTTTGTCTCTCTCTCGCTCTCTCTGCCTCTCTGCATATTTGCGAAGGTGTGCCAGGCTGTAGGCAGAGGATTATCGTGTATCTATCGTGGATGTGTATAGGCGACGACCTCTCCTCCGTGCATTTCTTTTCTTCTATCTAGCTCTTCTTGTCTCTTTTCTTTCACTTCCTTCTTTCTTTCCTTTTCTTTTCCATCATTTGTATATTGCCTTTTTCTCTAGGCTTTATTCCGACCATGCGCTATGATGATTCCTGACTATTCTCTCATAGCTGAGGTTATGCTTTACTCCTTCGGCTTTGAAGATGCAAGAAATATCGCTCGAAAAGTACGCCGCACACACCAGTCTCTTCTCTTCTTTCTTTCCTTCTCGCCTTTTCTTGCTCTTTCTCTCTCTGGCTCTTTCCAATTTGGAAGAGTGTGAAGAAGAGAATAGATAGATAGGAATGAATTCTCTGTAGAGACAATTCGATAGATGTTCAAATAGCTGTATGGAGCTCATTGCGCATGCAAACGTGAAGCGTCGATACCACCGGAGAGACACGAAATAAGGAGACAAGATCCATTCCTTCTTTTCTTTGCCTCTGAAAGTCTTATGACGTCTTTAGAAAAGACCTTGTCTCTTCTGTCCCCCTCAGTGCAGGTTACTTCTACATGTCTCTTCTGTATATACACCTCAGTTATCGAGGTATATCAAACCGACAGATCTTCTCTTCTATCTGAAGGATCTCCATATCTTCATATCAACCTCTACACACGCTTCGCTCTCCCTAACCCATTCAATCTTCTCTCTCTCTATCATTCTTTCTTTCTTCTCCTTCTTTTCTTCTTTTCTTCTTCTCTTCCTTCTTCTTCTTTCTCATCTTCTTCGTTTCTTGTCTTTTTCCAGACTCTTGGGTCTTTACGTCTTTCGTCAGAGCAGCTTTCTTCCCAAGAGCACTACGACTTTGGCATGAGAGCTCTCAAAGCCATTCTCACAGCAGCCGGGCGCCTCAAACAAGTCTTTGGAGAGTTCTCTTCTTCTTCTCTCTCCTCTTCTTCTTTAGCTTTTACAGAAGACGCAGTGATTCTTTATGCCTTAGAGCAAGTGAATATCCCTAAGTTTACGCCTAGTGATATACAGCTCTTTCGAGGAATTATCTCCGATCTCTTTCCAGGGGTTTCTTCTGCATATGAAGATACATCTGTTCTGCGCATGCACTTACGAAAGGTCATTCTAGCGAAGGGTCTACAAGACACAGACATCTTTCTAGCGAAGTGTCTACAGCTATGGGATACACTCCAAGTCCGTCATGGCTTGATGCTAGTTGGAGAAACTCTATCAGGAAAGACGCAAGTCCTACACTGCCTAGCCGAAGCTCTAGGGCATGCGGCCGCTGCTGCGTCCCCTAAGAAGCGAAAGAAGAAAAGAGAAAAAGAAGAAGAAGATGAGGAGGAGGAGGAAGAAGAGAGTGAAGAAGAAGAAGAGGAAGAGGAAGAAGAAGAAGAGGAGGAGAAAGAAGAAGAAGAGAGAGTAGAGGTGAACGAGAAAGAAAGTGTGGAAGAGGAGAAGAAGAAAAGAGAAGAGAATGAAGAAAGAAAGGAAGAGGAAAGAGAAGATAAAGAAGAAGAACAACAACAGATGTCGGAGACTGATAAGAAGAAGAATGAGAAGAAAAAGAGAGAAGAGGAATGTCCCTATAAGCCTGTGGCTGCATATACAATTAATCCTAAGAGTATATCGCAAGGGCAGCTGTATGGGAAGTACGAGGAACTGACCCAAGAATGGATGGACGGGGTGTTATCTCTCACCCTAAGAAAATGCACGCTCTCCAAGAAGTCCACTTTCCACTGGATTCTCCTCGATGGACCTGTCGATGCGGTATGCTGTACATACACCCCAATTCCATTCGCATGCATATCAAACCCAACTCGATCGTCTCCACTCCTCACACACTCAACATCTCACACGTAAAGGAACACATCTAGCCACCTATACATACATACATCTATATATCTATATATACATATGTATACGCAGTAGCTGGTATATATTTATATATATACATGGAAGCGTGTATACCTTTCTGTATGTATGTATGTCTCTATGTAACTGTTAACAGCATATCCAGGTGGTATATATGTATGTATGGATGGATGAAGAGATATAGGAAGAATATAATGAAGAAGGAGGAGGAGTTGAGATATAGGAAGAATATAATGAAGAAGGAGGTGGAGGAGTTGAGAGTTGCTTCTACTGCTTCTGCTGCATGCAGTCGTAGTGTTCAGTGACCTTCTTGTTTTATATGCCTCTCTCATTAGCTTCATACACCCGTCTCACTCTAGACTTCCTTCATTCTTTCTTTCTTTCTTTCTTTGTTCTCTCTTTCCATCTTTAAGTCATTCAAATACCCTTCCATTCACTCTTCTCTTCTTCTTTTTCTTCTCTTACTTAAGATAGACGGACTTTCAGAGAGGAGTGATAAAGTAGACTCAAGTTCTACAAGAAGATATATAAAGGAAAAAGGGGAGATTTCCATTCAGACATGTAATCCTATATGTATCTAGATCTATACACACGTCTGTGACATGATTCTATATATATATATATATACATATATATATGTATGTTTGTATCCATATGTGACTTGTTTCTCTCTCTTCATGAAGAAAAGGCCGCACGGCAACGGGTCTCCTTCCCTTGCTCCTTCGTGTTCTTTCTCTCCCCTTGTTTCTTCTTCTTCTTCTCCTCTTTCCTCCGCATGTTCTGCATCTACATATATATATATATAAATGTCTATATCTAGGTATTACTCATGTGGCATCTCTTCGTAGACTTTTAATTGCAAACCCCTAACATAGATCACTAGACCCTGGAGATACGTATATGTAGCTGTCCCTATACAACTATAGAGAGAGATAAAGACTCTACATGTAGATGTGTCTACCTATTAAGACATCTAAAATGCTAGAGAGTTCATTGACTAATTTAGTAGGCTTTTTCTGAAAGAGTGTACGTTCGTCAAGAGAGAAATCTTTCCATGAGAGTTATGAAGAAGTTCGCGTGAATCTTTTCGCTTCCTCCTCTTCTCCCACATACTTTACAGTCTATCCCCATCATCCATTTCCCTCACAGTCGGTCCTTTCTCTCTCTCATCTTTTGTTCCCCTTCTTCCAATATCTTTCTGTCTTTTCTTGCTCTAAACAGGTCTGGATAGAGAATATGAATACAGTTTTAGATGACAATAAGAAGCTCTGTCTGACAAGTGGGGAGATCATAAAGTTGTCTCCATCGACCTCCATGATCTTCGAGGTCGAAGATCTTGCTTCAGCCTCTCCTGCGACTGTATCGAGGTGCGGAATGGTCTATCTAGAGCAGGCGCAACTTGGATGGAGACCGCTAGTCCAGTCATGGATTGACCGTCGATGCTCCTCTCCTACTGAATCGACACCTCGAAATCCTTCTTCTTCTTCTTCTCTGACTGCCAGTTGTCTCTCGAGTTCACGCCAGTTGCTGTCGACGTGTTTCTTCGAAGCCGTTCCTCTCTTTCTCGAATTTCTACGCTCCAGCGCATGCAACTGTCCAGTACCTGTCTCAGATAACTGGTAAGAAAGAAAGAAAGAAAAGAAAGAAAGACATGGAGTGAGTATGACAGGAGAAGAGGTGCATGAGGTGCCATCCCCATGGCGCTCTTCCTGCTTTGGCCTCTTTCTTATGTGGCTATCTTCTGAAGGAGATTCATAGAGACACCTGTCTATCTCTACAAGAAGTTTTCTCTCGATCTTTCTTTCTTTCTAAGGATGGGGGATGGATGGATCTAAGAAGAACTGAGACATCTGGAAGATTTCCTTATGTCACTATTATGAGACACTTCACTCGTTTTGATATACAGCCTTCAGAGTTTCCTGTACATGTCAAATCTGGTCTTCTCGTAGAGAGAGTACTCTTCTTGTCTTTCTAATGAAACAAGACAACTTTTTCTTGACAGGAAGGAGGAGAAGGAACTCTTGACTGATAGAATCTCATGAAGAAGGATTGACACCCCAATACAATGCGCATAGTGTATTTTTCTTCTTTCTCTCTTTTTCTTTCTTTGCATGTCGTTCTTCAAATAGAGTGGAGAATCGTAGGACTATACCACGTGTATCGAGACCTGTGTGTGATTTATATATGTATCTCTTACACATCTCCAATCTTCATCTATCTGTCTATCTAT
>NW_027155079.1:0-3249 GCF_002600585.1 Cystoisospora suis | reverse complement strand
ATCTAGCTATCTATCTACCTATCCATCTATCTATCTATCTTTAATATATCTAGCTATCTATCTATCTATCTATCTATCTATCTATCTAAGCTAAAACATATGGAGATCTACATATAGGCTTATACGCGGTGAGTTACAGGAGAAGGCAATCACTTTTCCTTGAAGCGGTTTGTCTGTCTCTATCTTTTCTTTTTCTTGCTTCTTGTGTAGGTTAGTTTTATCTCTTCTTCGTCTCTTTGAAGCACTTTTGACTGCTGCTGACTCTTCCACACAATCCACGAATGGACAAAAGAAAGAACTAGTAAGCTCGAAATTCCTCTCTCTTCGAAGAGAGAAGATCAAGATGTCTCTCAGTACCTACGATACATATTTCTAGTAGATTTAAGATAGAGAGAGAGAGATAGAGAGAGATGGATAGGTCGGTATATTTGGAGTGATATGAGTTTGACACGCATTTTGTGTTGTATCTTGTAGCCTGGAAGGAGAGCAGCACAACGAAGTTGCGTCAAGATGAATAGAGAGGAGAAGATACATCAAAGCGTAACTATAGATAGATTACAAATTAATTAAAGATAAATTAGAGATAGAGAGGTAGACAGATTATGGGTGTGTACATACAGTCCAATGTACTACGATATAGACGTATATTGAGGAGATGAGAAAATGGCTACAGAAGGCTTTATATCACTCGAGAGGAGAGTTACGATTCGGTCTCTATCAAGAGTTAGAGTGATAGAAGTGCAGGTGTATACACCGCAGGTACACATACATGCATGCACACATACACACGCTTATACAGGAGTCACATCTCCCTCTCTCGTTTCTTAGGTATCTATACACATTCAGGACATAGATTCGATCCTCAAAGATTTTGATCCGCCTTATGTATAGCTTCATGTGCTCTACCTATCTATTCTTGACTTTGCATATATATATATATATATATCCATATATATGCATAGAGAGAAAGAGAGAGAGTTAGGACAGACTGGTGTATGTACACCGCACTCACTCACAGCAATGTAGTGTCAGTGAGCTAATACATAGACCCAGAACCTCTCCTTCGTTCGCTCTCGTCCAAGTCTTCAAAGTGATAATTCTTCTTTCCTCTTTCTGTCTTTCTTTCTTTTCTTTTCTCTGTTTCTTTGCATGTCTTCAGGCATCTCTGAATGAGAAAGACGTCGAGTATTATCTTGAGAATGTCTTTCTCTTTTCTTTGATTTGGTCCTTTGGCGTTTGCCTGGATGAGAAGAGTCGCTTAACCTTTGAAAGTTTCTTTCGCAAATTTCTCCAAGGATATCCGGGCTTATGCAGAGAATTCCATCTCATTGAGACAGAGAAACTCTATCAACCTCGGGTGTATAGACACGGCATTCCAGATCATAATAAGAATAGTAACTCCTCTTCCTCCTCTTCCTCGTCAATCTTTCATGTCTTTTTCGATCGTTCGAACCTGAAGTGGAGCCACCAGAATGAATTAGTGCCCTTGTGTGAGATTCCCGAGAATGCGAGGACGCATACCATTCTTATTCCTACTGTAGATACAGCTCGCAATTCTTTCTTTCTTGATTTATATGCACATCACGGTGTACATACACTCTTTGTGGGTCCAACAGGAACAGGCAAAACGAAGTGTATAGCCTCTCACTTGAAGACTAACTTCAGTCGAGAGCATTTTACCTCTTTGTCAATTACCTTCACAGCTAAAAGTCAGCCTGGAGAAACTCAAGACCTCATTGACAGTCGCGTAGAGACCTGCCGTGTAGGCAAACAGAGAAGTCGTAGGAGAAGTAAAGCAGCAGGTAGCGGCGGGGGTGTATGTACACCTGGGGGTGTGAATAAGAGGTGTTTAATTTTCATCGATGACCTTAATCTCCCAGCTAAAGAACGCTACGGAGCTCAGCCTGTGATTGAATTGCTTCGACAATGCAAAGATACAGGAGGATGGTATGATAGAAAGACATGGAGATTTCATTTTCTCGAGAATCTCATCTTTCTCTCGGCAATGCAACCTCCTGGAGGGAGCCGATATAAGATCAGCGCTAGATATCTCCGGCACTTCAATCTTCAGTATCTTCCTTCTTTCTCTGTAGAAGTCATGACGTCGATCTTTGAATCTATTCTCTCCTTTCATTTTCGTTCCCATACATCGGAAATACGGCAGGCCATTCCTAAGATCATCCAAATCTCCATTTCCATCTACAGTCAAATACGCACCGAGCTCCCTCCCACCCCTCTACGGTCTCATTATTCTTTCAATCTAAGAGACATCTATCGAGTCGTACAAGGACTATGTACATGCACAAGAGAATCTTTCGAGCCACGCACCTCCTCTTCTTCTTCGGCAGTTCATGAAATGTATCTCTGTTGGATACATGAGGTTCTCCGTGTCTTCTCCGATCGGCTTATATGCGAAGAAGATAAACTCTGGCTGATTCATGAAGTCAATCAAACCCTTCAACAGACATGCAGAAAAACGATTCGGGATCTTCTTCTTCCTTCTTCTTCTTCGTCTGTATCTACACAACAGAAGCCTTCTTCTTCTTCTCTATCTCTTGAGAAAGATCTTGTGGAGACACTTCTCTTCTCTCAGTTCGTCGATCCAAAGAAGCCCTATTACCAGCGAAATACCCTGGAAGAGATTGAAGAAGCCTGTGCTAGATATCTCCAAGATTACAATACCTTCTATTTCAAAGACCAAATGACTCTTGTCTTCTTCACTCAAGCTCTTACGCACCTGATACGCATCGTGCGTATATTAAGCCAGCCGCAAGGAAATGCGCTTCTCGTAGGCTATGGAGGATCGGGAAGAAAGTCGCTTACTCGGCTAGCTAGCTTCATCGTCAATTACGAAATTTTGCACCTCGAGATTACTCGATCTTACACCTTCTCGGATTGGAGAGACGATCTGAAGAATCTCCTCGTCAAGACAGGAGGTCATGGTAAAAAGGTCACTTTTCTTCTGACAGATCGACAACTCGCTATGAATGATGCTTTTCTTGAAGATACAGCAAATATTCTCAACTCTGGAGAGGTCCCAAATATCTTCAACTCCGAAGATAAAGTAGGAAAAAGAATTAAAGAAAAAGAAAAAGAAAATGAAGGAGAAACACAAGAATAGGATATGAGCCTTAGATTGCTAGATACACATGTAGAGAGAGAAAGAGAGAAAGAAAGAGATGTATGTATGCATATCATAGACGTACGTAGATCTCTATACCGCATACATATATGTATGTGTATATGTAT
>NW_027155078.1:5378-9509 GCF_002600585.1 Cystoisospora suis | reverse complement strand
CGCGCGGCACTCGACACGCGGCACGGCACGCACTACAGGCGTTGACACACAGGGCGGCGGCGCAGAGTCGTAGCGAGGGCGTTACAGTGCGGCTGAAAACAGTCAAATCATGAAACAGATGCTGGGTGCTCGTAGCGAACTAAGAGAAGTGGGAAGACCCAACACGCACGTACGACAAAGTCTGAGTCTACAAGCCACTCCTCGTCTGAAGCAAGCAACGCTACGGTACTCGTCCGAAATTCGGCGGAACCTGTGGAAACGAAGCTGCAGCACAGGCACTTTGCAACTGCCGTGAGAACAACGCTGATCACTGTGACAAGGGGGGCTGACGGAGTAGTATTCTACGAGCAGTATGACTTCTTCAGGTGCAAAAAGAAAGGCTTTACCAAGACAAATGAACTGTGGAAACTGCGCGGCGGCAAGTCATCCGGCCGCCAGGTGCTACTGCTTTGCTACTTCCGACCACAGCGCAACAGCTGCTGGCTTCAACGTGCAAATCGAACCGGCAGTCTAGGCTGCATGCAGCAAGTATCTCTCCGTCTGCTGTGTTGACAACATTCTGAGCCCGTATGCTGCACACGAACCCAGATTTTCGTGAGACTGCGAATGCTGCCTCGATTGTCTGCTCGGAGCCGGGTGAGTCTGGTGTATTACATTGGGCCCTGATCAAGTGTTTCTACATCCCGAAACAGGCTGCGCCCGTAGAATCCCTAGACAGTGCACTGTAAACGAATCGCAACCTGTCTATCAAAGTTCAAACTTTTTGAGGAATTGGGGACGATGTGGGCGCTGCTGCGAGAGCCGATGAATTGCTCGTGTTATCAGCTTCGAAGCGCTGTTGACATGATTTCAGTCTGTCAATCTCTGTTTCCTTTCCTTCCCGAGCACCTGTCATTCAAGGGGACAGATGAGGCGACGGGAGGTGATCCTCCTTGGATTTGCTCAGTCGATTCCGCGTCCCTGCTTGGCATCTCCGTTTTCTGGGCCCTACTCTGCCGGTGGAGGAGCGGTATCGACCGCTCCCCCCCCGCTGTTGACAATGGGGATGTGTATTAGGTTCCCATCAAATGTAAATCTGAGGCGGCTGTTCGTTCTCTTCGAAATTCTGGGCTAGCCTTTGGGCCGAGTTCCGCTGCCTCAATCCTTTTCTCCAAAGCTCGCCCGGTGGGCAGTAGCGTCTGGTCCGGCAGAAGCGAGAAGGTCTTTCGTGTATTTTTTCCCCGTAGCGCTTTTGTCGGATGGTGAGTGGCCGTTGACGAGTTCCTGTAACAGGAGAAAACCGAGTGTTCTTGGCGTTGCTGTGTGTATGATATGCAGTGCTACGCGAATGTCCGCCCCAACCCGGCGTCGGTTTTTCTAGTTCGATCGTCGTGCGCTGAGCCACTCTGATTCAAGATGAATGCCGCTCACTTCCGCCAAATCTTTCCAGCTTGGTGCGTCCGCGCCACTGACCATACTGTCGTTGATATGTATGCAAAGAAGTTCTACAACACGTACTTCGCCGATCCTGTTCAGTACAATTATCTCTTCATTTCCTTCTTCGCCGTTGGATGCGCAACGACCATGTGCATCCGACACCTCATGTTCAACCCGGATGTCTGGTAAGGCCACCGTAGCTTCGTAGCTACGAAAAAGCGAGGGAGGAGATCAGCCTTCGAATGCGTTCTCGTTCGCGAAGCGTATGCAAGAGATCGCTTACACTTTATATAGATTGTCGTCTCCAGTGAGAGTGCTAGACACCTTATGCCGGGTCACGCTGTTGTCTTCAAACTTCTCCCCATCGTATTTCCCTGGGTGTGGTTTCCTGCCTCATTCGGTTTCTCCGGTGGTATGCGCCTTCTAAGCTATTAACGCGTACCCTTGCATGCGGACCTTCCTCTTGGAAAATATTTTCCGTAAACTTCGCACGTGAACTCTCACCGAACATGTCACACCCTGCTATGTGTTTGATTGGCTGTACTGCCTTACAATAGTTTCTACTTCGGCAACGTGTGCTAGCAGTCTGAATGTCTCAGGAGTTAAGCTGATACTATTCTGCATTGTGACAGGAGCACCATTGAACGCAGACATGCCTCTTGCTTAACCGACTCTCAGTGTCGGACAGGGCCGGTGAACCCAAGGAAGTTCACCAAGGACTCGGCCTGGGGGGATGAGATCTCAGCTTGTATGTCGTGACCCCTTGCTTCGAGCAAAGTCATTCGTTACCTTTTCTGAGGAAGCGGTCTGTGGCGGGGAACTGACCTCCTCATGCCTGGAAGTATTGACTCCTCTGTCGTGCCCCTATATATTCGATGGATAGGGTAGGGATGTTACCATCAAGCCAATATACGGAAGATCAGAGTCGTGCAGGCCTGCTTGCCTTCGGGAACTTCTGTCCGGGGCCATCAAGTGTTTGTTCGTTTGACGTCATTACCCCCGGGAAACAAGTTGTTTCCCAATCAAGGCTGGTAGCATAGTGAAGAGTGTCTGGATACCTCATCACGTTTTCCGAGAACATCGTCTTCAGCTATACAGGCTCAGTGGGTTATCTACGAAGCAATAAGATGTTGGCGCGAGCGTGGCTGGTACGTTTGGCAACTGGAGACCCTCTTCTTTTTTCCTCTCCACACACTATTTTGCCTTCTGCAATCAGAAGGTGACACTGAGAACATACCAATACATATCCCTTCGTATGCTTGCAGTGTTCGTCATGGAGACGCTCGGAGGCAGTTCATTGATAGGTGGCAACATCACCTTTACTCTATCCCATACTACAACCACTTTCTCCGGTGAGTCTGCGAACAGTTAGAAGGCAGATCGTGTATGCACCGTGAAGGTCAGTCTCAACTGTCGGGTTTAGGGTTTAGGGAACTGTAAATCCGAAACCCTAGATCATTGGGGAAAAAAAAACGAGATTTGTCTGGTTTCTGTCGCTTCTTTCTCGGCCCCCTTAGCACCCAGATCTTCCACAGCTCACTCGAGAAACGACGGTTAGGTATGTCACGATGACGTCGAGACCTGCAGTTCGTGTGTTCGTCTTCCACTACACGAGCTTTTAGAGTTGTTCTGTTAACTGTGAAGCTCATGGCGATTGTTCATATAACACAAGTGAACTACAAGATCGTGCAGGCAAGCAAATAAGAAAAAAGCAATGTATCTTCGGACTTAGCTCGGACACACCACAGTGGCTCAGCACCTCAGAGCTCGCAGGGTGCAGTTCGCGGAGGCAACCACTGCAGCGGTGGCTTTCTTCGTGTCTGTTGCATCCGCTTGCTTGGGACTTATTCCCTCCAGTGTCTACGCCTCGCATTTTCCTGCCTTCTCACCGTCACGGTATAGCCGCAAGTATTTCATCTGAGTGTCTTTCAATGAAAGTAGCTGCTCAGGGAAGAGGTAGCGCGTTGCTCTTTGGTCGTCTCTTGTCACTTAGGGGCTTTGCCTTGAGGTTCCAGAACTCATTTGTTGATAACGAGCCTGACTATCATGGCTCGCATCCTTGGGGCCTGAGGCCTAACCGATGTCTCAACTACGCCCGTTTTCCGTTTACCTTCATGAATCCTTACAAGTATTTCGTCGATGACCCCCAGTATTTGAAGAACCTCCATGGGAGCATGGAGAAGCATTACCAGGCAAGTTGGTTGCCACTCCCTCAAAAGTCGTAACGAATACTTGTCACACACCGGGGTGTGTGCTATCTCTCTGTTCGGGATCCGTTAATCATCTGTGAGTAACGGTGCAGAGTGGATCCGCTGCCACTGTCTTTTTTGTTGCCGGGAAACGTCCGCCGACTGGCACGGGGTTCTCTGGTGCTTACTGAAACAGAGAAGCCTATCACATCTGCTTTTGCACTTGGTAGTACTTGCTCCGTAGAGCGGAGTGCTGCATTTGTTTACATAGACGCTGTGTTTGATAGCCGGTCTTGGCTCGTTCCTAGGCGACTGCAGGAAGAAACGAATTCGGCTTCGAGAAAAATTGCTAAAATTCGTTCAGAAAATAATAAAGAATTTTCAGCTTGTAAATTAATCTTTTATAGTTATTTTCAGAAGAGAGGTTTTTAATACATATTCTTTAGATAAAATTATTTCATATGAATAAATAATTTCAATAAAATTAGTCATTTTTTTTGCTAAAAGTTCAAAATAAACACTAGGT
>NW_027155078.1:0-5365 GCF_002600585.1 Cystoisospora suis | reverse complement strand
TGTTTAATTAAAGATTCTACGATTTTCCTTCTTGTAAAGCTTTAATCTCTGACGCTGGCGGGACCTCAGCTATGTCGAGGGAGGGGCAGCTGTAGTCACGGTACTTCTACGTCGGTTTTTTTACTAGTTGCAGTGTGTGTGTTCCGACCTATACAATTCTGTCAGGAGAGATAATCAAGGAAGTCTGGACGCTGCAAAGCGGGAAGCAGTGTAGAGAGCTGGCCGTTTGATCTGTTCTCAACCAATCTTGACGAAGGCTGTTTTTTCATGTGCTGGGTTCTTGTGTCTGAATCCAGCTCTGTCGCCTGCCGGCGGAGACCAAGATCTCCCGCAGTCACGCTCGCTATGTGAACGCCGCTGTTCCTGCGGGCTACACAGCGCTCCTATGCAACTTCCAGAGACGCCTTGCGCTGTGCTCCTGTCCTTTTTCTCTACAGGAGCTCGGCTATACTCCAAAGAAGTCGGACAATGCGGAGGCTGATGACGAGTAAAAGACTACAATAGCAGGCTGGGTGTGCCTGCGGTCAGTAGTGCATCCTCGTGAGTGTGGGAAATCTGAGCATCCCGGACTGGTCATCTGCTGTTGCTTTTTGAGCTTTGCCACAATACCCCGGCGCGTCACCGCTTCATATCTTCTCCAAAGGCGCCGCCATGCCCGCGTGTGTTTCTCTCAACTGTTTGTCGCTGGAGAACAGGCAGAAACAACAACACCTTCTTTACGGCGACAGAGCAGGGCTCCTGATCTCCGTTACAACACTTGATTCCAAGTGAATTCGCCACATTTGAAACGACCACTCAGGCGGGGAGAACTGCCGTCTGGCTGCTCTGTTAGAAGAGACTACAGAAAAAAGCAGCGTCCCTTTTAACCAGACCTTGTGGTCTCCGCGGTTCTTTGCTGGTATCGCACCTTGTACCTGCCCTTGCCAGGGGCTGACCTGCTCTTAGCACACGTATTTCTCTCGCGCATGAAGAACCTTTTAGGGCCTGGAACGCGTAAGTGGGCGTATCAACACCAGGCTTGGCGCATTTTCTTTGGCAGAGCATGATGTGCCTTCATGGGCTTAGATTGCCCGACACCCCAACGACGAGTAGAGAGCTCCAGGGCAGGTGCAGTGCTGCAGACGGTTTCTCTCAGCAGAGCGGAAGCGGTGACGGCGCCGAGGTGCCGCATGGTGGTGGTGTGCTGGTTTCGTCAGGCTAGGGGAATGCCTGCAGTTACCAGTTGCTCTGGGCTGGTGGAGGACCCAGAGCATCCGTGCCTCATACAGTCACGTTTGTGGTGCCACCGTGCATTGCTGCAGCGGAACAGCTGGCTACCGTTTCTGTAGCTGGTTCACTGTCTGCAATAGTGGATAAGATCGCCGGTTACGAGGGACACGCAGCAGCTGTTGCGAAGGCGATCCGTTATCCTGAACGTGCATTACATTCTCAGTAACTACCGTCAGAGGGGTGCACTTCCGCAGCCACACTCTGCGAGGACTTGTAACTTCTGTGTGCGGGCTGCTTGCCTGTCTCTGCTTGAAGTTGCGTCAGTTTTAGCTGATGCACACGGAGTAGAAAACGTCCTGCACTGTGATAGCCATGTGAGGGCTACTTGCGCCGTTGTTTGGTGGCAGACACGTCGGGATGGAAAAAGCGTGACACAGCCGGAACCACGCCGACTCGGGTGTCGTCTTCAGCCCCTGCTTAGCTCCTTTCCTGTTCCTTCAATCATTTCGGCTCCGTGAGTGGCAACACGAGCACGGTACGAGCGATGTCACAACAGCCTAGATGCCGAGCCCGGGCGCGAGGCAGGTGCCTGCACGCGCCCTTGCATCTAGCCGAGTGGATACTTTCTAACAAGAGTTCAGAGAGTATCCGCGGACCGGACGCCTAGAATTGAAGAGACCCGACATCACACCTCGTCACAGTCTCCTGCTTCACCTTCGCGGTAAGATCCTGAGAGGCGTTTTCGGGATGTTTTTCTTGTTGCAAGGTGCCAAGCGGCGGTAGTGCACAATCACGGCACGACCTCTTCTTTGAACCTAACAGGTTGTCTTTTCAGATCGTTGCGGTGCTTCTGATACTCTTCGAGTCGTTTTAGCTCTCTGCTAGCTTATTCCAAAAGATGCTTGCGTTCGGCCGTGAAACTCGAAAAAAATACCGTGAATATTTATGGTGACATTTTTGTTTATTCTTAAGAAGATTTGAAAGTCAATTTCCTCCTATCCTTTTTTTCTCCTCTCCACACAATGATGAATACGAATATTTTAAAAAGTTCTTTACCTGTGTAGCTGAGAACCTAAGCGACATTTGCGAATTGCTCGCCTGCGGATGAGCTGCTACAAATAGGCTTTACTGGCCCCGACAAAATTATTTACTGATACGGATGATACAGGGCTCTTGTTAGGACGTACACCATTGTTCACGGAATGCAATATAGGCAGCAGTTGTCTTGACTGCTGTATTACCCACTACGCGACTCCGCGAGTTCTGTCCCAGTGTCAGGCGAGTCCCCTCCGCTTGTCTATTCGCCTGTGCTGGATGTTCTGCTGAATGTCAGCTTTCTGCATGTTTCTTTCGATACTCCACTAGCTACGCGCGCGCCGACAACTGATTATCGCACTTAGCTCACCACGCTAAGGAATTACGTCACATACTACCATCTCCGACGACCGCGCTGATCTTCGTTTTTGGCAGGTGCAAGACAGGCCACTTTGGTAGGTGGGCACGCATCGATAGAGACAGCGTACCGTTTGTCTTCTATTTCCGGAAGTCCCACAAGCAGAGCCGTGGCGGTTTCTTCCCACGGCGTGCTAAGAATAACTAGTGGTGGAGTGAAACTCGCCTTTCGTGCTGTACGGCGTTTTCCCTCGCACACGCTAACAGACCACACTACGGTAACACTCTACAGTGGCCGCATCTAAGCCCAAGATCAAACAATACCGTTAGTGGTGTCCACAGAGTTTAGGGAGGGCCAGTCCTCGTTGCTTCTTCGACATGCAATCTCCGTATGATATTCGCCAGCTACCTCGGTTAGATATTCAGGATACTCGAAGCGTTGAAAGAATCTGTCCCACTTGATACAACTATTACTACCTTGACAATATTGTCATATTTTTTCTCTGCGCTTCCGAAGCAGGAGTAGCGGTAGTCTGATCAACGAGCCAAGGCTTCAGTCAGGTCGGGACTTCTTTTGCCCCGATGTACACTAGCCCAAACACGTGCTTCTTCCCTTTGGAACCCGTACTTCTTTCTTGAGCTCTGTTTCCTCACAACCCACAGTCCTGCAAGATAATAATAAAAAAGAGCCTGGTGTCGGCACATCATGCAGCGCTCCCGGGATCCAATCTAAAATGGCAGCCCGGTTGACCTCCAGATTAAACGTACGCCCTCGCCTCGGTGAACCTGACAAGACGATCCCCCAGCACGTGGGATGGGGACTTACAGACCAGCCGCAGCCCCGTGCAATCCCCAGTGACACGAGCAAACTCGCGCAAAACTTGAACCCTGCAAGTGACCCACGGCAAAGTCTCCACACAGGGGCGCCACAGAAAAAACAGGGTCACAAAACTTGTCTGAACGCGGCCAACGAGTGAAAGGGTCACACCAAAAGATCAATCGCAGTTGGTGACAAATGGACGGCTACACGAAGGAGCATACTTCAATCTTGACGGGGTTTTTCCTTTCGCTCCTCGGCAAGCTTCTTTACGAACAAGCCCAGCAGATGATTCACTTCCTTCCAGTCACTCGTTTCAATGCCGCTACCGCCCGCGATGCCGTTCGGCAGGTGGATGATGAAGTCAGTACCGTTTATCTTCCACTCTTCATAAGAGCTTGAATCGCTTCCCTCGCGCCCCCATTCAAATACTGTACCATTCTGCCTCGGCGGGGTGCTCAACTCGCTCACCAAGGGTGCTAGTTTTCCCGCGTTTCCCAGCTTGTCTCGAGTCTCTTGAGGTAGGTAAAGAAGGAGTGACCTGTCCGCGATAGTAACATTAGCGATCATGACCCCGCCACTTTTCTCCCCTATTATGACCTCCTGAGTATTGTTCTCCACGTGCGGCGATGGAGGCGAGACCAACGCAGTGCTCTTGGGTGGCGACAAGACCAGTCCCGTGCTGTTGAGTGATGGAGAGACTAGAGTCACGTTGCTGCCTGATGGCGAGACAGAGACGCTCCCGTTAGTTAATGCTGCGCTAGATTCCGACGCTGTGCCAGGAGACGCCCGGGTAGCTACCGACGTTGCGCCGCGGAGTGGCGGGTTAGACTGCGGTAATGTTGTATGCGACGGCCCACTAGAATTTACCTCCGCCGTGCGGTTGGATGGTAGAGAGTCCGACTTCTTGCCTGTGTCTGTTAATGCCACGGTAAAAACAACGAGAGAAACAGCCACCAACGCAAGAAAAACGCTGCTTGCTACGAGGGTCTTGAGTAGGAACCGAGGATGTTCCTCAAAAGACCTCAGATCATCGTCAACTTCCTCATCAACCTCAACAGCGTCACCGCCGCCATCATGCTCGTCTTCGGACTCGTTGGGTACCAGTTCTATGCAGTCGTCGAAATTCGTTGCGACGGCGAGTAACCGTGGGATGGACCCAACGCCTGATTGGCCCGGTGCTCGTACATTCACCAAACATTCCAGAAACGCACCACCAGCTTTCCAAAGCGTGAGTATTGCCCCAGCAATCAGACTCACAGTTAGAGAAAATTTTGATGCTACTCCGAACGGTTTAGCTATCACAGAAGACGATCTCCACTGACGCGACGTCCTCGATGACCAGTGTGTTCTCCCCCGGTGAAAGCTACTACTGCCCCGTTCTTTCCCTCAGTTCGCGAAAAGGGAGGCTCAGGGGAACCTCTCCTTTTCTGGAAAGTTGGTCCGTGGGAATTGCTTCTCAGGCGTGCAGCGAGAGCTTCGTACGCCTCAAATTCACCGAGTTATTCATGTTTCCAGGTTGGCGTCGGAGGCACCAGAACCGACGCCACACAACAAGCTACGGACAATTGCAGGGCCCAAGCCCCAGAACGCCAGGAGACCGCTCTAGCAGCGGTACAGGCGAGTGTGAACCGGAAGGAGTCCGGCCAAGAGCTAAGAGCCCATAGCTCGGGAATCCGCTGTTTTCAGTTTCTGGTCCGACCAAGCTACGCAAGGGAGCGGTAGCGCAACAGACGCAGAGCGGACCGCCAGGAAAATTTCCGGCGGGCAAGTTGAGAGTAAACCAGGATTCAAGGGCGCACTCAAAAGCCCTATGACTAAGGAGTCTTCCATTTATGAATGCGGGCTAACAGATCAAGCCCCAGAGGAAGAGAAGGAGGACCTTCCCGTGTTACCTGTGAAAGTGTGTGGTGAAACTGTGGAGACCTTATTTGACACAGGGTCCGT
>NW_027155077.1:0-941 GCF_002600585.1 Cystoisospora suis | reverse complement strand
CCTTCCGGAGGTACTCTTCGATAAATCGTCCAACCTCGCGCAGTTCCGCCGGGTTCATTCGCCTAAGTGGAAAATGTGGGGGTGGCTCTCCCGGGAGCAGTCGCTTAATAAGCTTTTGCTGAGCCCAGAAAGTCTTACAACGAGTATTCGTGGAAGGACAGGCGCTCAGGAGGCCCCGTCGTGGAGGTCCGCCGTCGGCTCGACCGAACCGAACAAGTTGGGCGGCAATGCCCAAGGAAAAAATTCTGCAGTACGTTGGCACGAAGGCTCATGGGAGCCTGTGCCTCTGTGAAAAGATAGCCTGTGGTTTTGTCTCTTCAGGCACGGGGAAAGAGCGGCTCAGGCCGCAGGGGCCCAGAGTTATTCAAGGGAACATGTTCGGGAGGCACCCGGTTGGCCGCACCCGACGAGAGAAAATTGCTCTGTTTTCGGAAAGGGAGGCTCAAGGGAAGCTCTCTTTTTCTGGAAATGGCTCTTTAGGCGTGCGACGAGAGCCCCGTACGCCTTGAATTCACGGAGTTATTCAAGTTTCCAAGTTGGCGTCGGAAGCTCCAGAACCGACGCTGCACAGCAGGCTACGGACGATTGGAAGGCGCAAGCTCCAGGACGTCAGGAGGCCGTTCTAGCAGCGGTACAGGCAAGTGTGAACCGGATGGAGTCCGACCAAGGGTCAAGAACCCAGAGATCGGAGATATCTGCGATTTTCAGTTGCAGGTCCGACCAAGCTACTCAAAGGGGACCGCCAGGAACATTTTCGGCGGGCAAGTCAGGAGTGATCCAGAACCCAAGGGCGCAATCGAAAGCCCTAAGATCAAGGATTCTTTTATTTATGAATGCGGGCTAACGGATCGAGTTCCCGAGGAAGAGAAGGAGGACCTTCCCGTGCTACCCGTGAAGGTGTGTGGTGAAACTGTGGAAACCTTGTTCGACACAGGGTCCGT
>NW_027155076.1:1606-1905 GCF_002600585.1 Cystoisospora suis | reverse complement strand
GTTAACCAGCCTCAACGAAAAGGAGCTTCAGGAAAGTTGTCGGAATCAAAGGAACCTTCAGGGGAGAAAGTTAAGTTCGGAGGGATCCAGTCCGTTAGTAACGGCACTCGAGGTATGTCCATAAGGAAGGTGAATAACCCATATTGTAGCTTACATCGTGTGGAGGGAAGGTTTCAATTACCTAAAATAGTGCCGGGGAAGGAGTTAAACCTACCCCTTGTGAAAATAATCGTGGAAGGACATGAATGGGGGGCCCTGTTAGACACTGGAGCTTCCCGAAGCTTTATACATCCTATATG
>NW_027155076.1:704-1137 GCF_002600585.1 Cystoisospora suis | reverse complement strand
GACAGACTCTAGCTCGGAGGATCAAGAAAGGGAAAGGAAAGGCGTCAGGGGTACCAAAAGGAACAACCAGGAGGGAGGTACTGAAAGGAAGTACCGTCTAGAAGTTAAGGGAGAATCAGAAGAAGAAGAAGTTCTAGAAAGGGAAGACCAACCTTTCCACGTAACCTCAGCAGTTGAAGAAGCCTTAGGGATGTGTAGAGAAGAAGAACCCAAGAAGAGGATAGTTCGAAGAAAGAAGAAGGAGACAGTCAACAGGATAGAGTTAGTATCCTTGAAGAAGGTCCGAAAAGAAATAAAGAGGAACCAAGTAGAGTTCATCGGTTTGATAAAGGTGGAACCAGTAAATGGGATAAGAGAAGAAATAGTAGGGAAGGAGAGGACTTCAACACAATTATTGAAGCCCAGTGAGAGAGTGAAGGAGATGGGGGGAAAA
>NW_027155076.1:0-178 GCF_002600585.1 Cystoisospora suis | reverse complement strand
AATTAGATGAGTTCGTGGTAGTATATTTGGATGATGTTTTGGTTTACTCTCAGTCAAAGAAGGAGCACTTAATCCATTTACGAAGAGTTCTACAACGGATAAGGGATCAACAGCTGTATGTGGGACTAAATAAATGTGAGTTCGTGACACCCAAGGTAAAGTACCTCGGCTACATCAT
>NW_027155075.1:576-11067 GCF_002600585.1 Cystoisospora suis | reverse complement strand
ATATAGATAGACATAGATATAGATAGAGATAGATATAGATAGACATAGATATAGATAGATATAGATATAGATAGACATAGATATAGATAGATATAGATCTATACACTTCTCTGTATGGATGTGAATACAAACATGGATGGTGTATAGGTAAGAATATACACTTATCTCTCTCTGTATCTATGTATATGCAACAGGTAGACGTGTTTATGATACATAAATTCATTTCTCTCTGTATATACAGATGTACACAGCAGGTATTGTATATGTACACATATATATGTATGTACATGGGGAGATGCATATACACGTATGTGGACTGAAGAGAGAATTCACAGATACTTAGCCTGCTCGTATACGCCCGTATGCTAGGTGTAGATCAACATGTGTAGGGAGACCACCGCATGAGAGGAGACAGAGAGAAGAGAAAGACGGAGAAAACGATGAGAGCAACGACTAGGGGAGGACGCTGCTGGTCTAAGGGAAATCTCCAACAAGAGAGAAGGAGAGGATACAGAGAGAAGAAGAAGAAGAAGAAGAGAGAAGAAGAACAAAAAGGAAAAAGAAGAAGAGGAAGAGAGATGTATTTGTATACCTGTAGGCATGATAACGAGGACATCTCGGCGATCTAGAATCGATCGGACGGCCCTCTCTTGCCCTTCACGAAATGCCTCATAACCTAAATACTCTCTCAAAGTTCTCTTGACCAAATCTTCTTCTCCTGTCTCTTTCTTGGCTCCTACTCCTCCCCCACCATCTCTTCCTTTCCCCTCTTTTTCCTCTCTTTTCTCCATCTTTTCTTGTACTTGCTCTTCTTCTTTCTCTTGCTGCCTGAGAGAGAGAGAAGCCCCTTCTACCTCCTCTCGACTCTCCTGTCCTTCCTCCTCCTCCTCTTCTTTCTTCTTCTTCTTCTCTCCTTCCTCATCTTCAACTGCCTTGCCTCTCTGTTCGTCTTCTTCTCCTCCACCCTCCGTCGCCATCTTCGCCATAGTAGTCATTTGTATTCTATCGACATGCACAGCAGTTGCTTTTCTCTTCTTCTTATGACGAAGACGATTCCTGTTGGACCTCTAGAAACACCTTAGGGAAGGAAGGGAACAGGTCTCTTCCTTTCTTTCGCATCTCTCTTTCTCTCGAGTTTTCTCCCCGTTCTCCTTTCCTCTACATTCTCAAAAGCTGACTTTTCTAGGTAAGAGACAAGAATCTTTCATTACATGCTAAAAGACGTTAGGAAAAGAAGACAGTCTTTTCTCCTCATCTACTTGTCTCTCTCTTTCTCTCTCTCTTTCTCTTTCTTCCTTCTCTCAATTGGAGGTCTCCTCTGAAGGTGTTTACGACCTCCTTTCTCCTTCTTCTTCGCTCTTTCTTCCCCTTCTTTACATAGGAGATTTTCTCTGTACCATCAGTAAAATGGCGCTCTTTCTTCTTTTCCTTCTTTAAGCTCTTCTTTCTTCACTCTCTTCTTCTTTTTCTTGTGCTTTTCCTCCTCTTCATGCTGAGAGAGAGTCAGCGACCTTTACACACACATTCTCTCGTTACTTGGAATCTTCAAAACATTCGTCACTTTCATTTTTCACCCTCATCTGAGGAACATCGGAAACTCCGGGGATTCTTCTTAAAGAGAGAAAAGAGAAAGAGAGAGGAAGAGACAGGGAGAGACACAGCGAGAGTCAAATACACTTGATCGGCTGAGGTGTATATACACCGTGAAGGAGAGATGAAGGCAAACATGCAGTCCTCACGCTCTTTCTGGATTTCTGCAGAATCTTCTAGAGATGTATTGAGTAGTGAGCCTCTCTCATCTTAAATTTAAGATCTAAGAGAAGAGGAGATTGCTGAGAAGTGAAGGAGAAGCGAAAGGATATGATGTAGGGAGAGAATGGAGAAGACAATCGACGCAACTTTTCTCTCTCTCTCTCTTGTCAAGAGGAGGGAGAAAAAGACTCCGGGGAGGAGAGGTGAAGTGAAAAGAAGAAGAGAAGAAGAAGGGAAAGAAGAAGTCCTTCAAATGTGTAGGAAAGTCAAGACTTCCGTTGTTACGGAGGAAAAAGTTAAAGAAAGCAAAGAGGAAAAAAAGAACGAAAAAAGTCAAAAGAAGAACATCGACATGCCACCTGGAGCAGCTTCAAGACAAGAAAGAAAGAGAAAGGGCTTTGACGCTACTACGATAGAGCAGAACAGAATTTGAAGCAGGCGGTAAACAGACCGTAAGGAAAGGGAGAAGAGAAAATAAAAAGTAAGGTGTCTCAACAGAAAAGACTTTGAAACGACACATGGTGCTCTCATGCACACTAATTCACCCGCAGCAGGAGCTAGAGCCATAGCATGTGTAGATCTCTCTTCTTTTCTTACCTCCCCCCTCCCTTCTTTCTCTTCTTTTCCTTTTCTCTTCGGGTGTACATACACCTCACGCGTCAGTCGACACATGAGTGAGACTGGTATGTCGTCCACATACAGATAGACACATGAAAAAATAGAGGAGAACGAAGAGACAAAGAGTTCCTTTCTTACTTCCCCTTCTATTCTCATGAGAAACAGCTTCTTTTTCTTTTCTTTCTCGCTTGCTTAAGGTAGAAATTTCCCTCTCCTCGTCGAAAATTCCTCGCTCTCTCTCAAGTAGATAACGAAGTACAAGCCGTGCCAGCCTTCTCTGTTCGTAGGAGGGAGGATTGTTCATGCCTGTTTTCTTTCCTCTTTCTGCAAGATAAGAAAGAAAGAGAAACCTTGTAAGTAGAAAAAGGCTCTTCACTGGTGTAAGCGAGTAGCTATTGTCCGTAGACCTTCGTGGAGGTGTTTACAGAGATAGATAGAGAGAGCAATAGAGTCGAGAAATGAGGAAGGTCGAATCAATGAGTGCTCTCCAGACATTCGGGTCCTCTTACAGTTTCTCCGGGGGTTGGAGACAGACTCTTCTTGTCTTCACAATGACTATGCATGTCTTTGTAGTACGACAGCCAGAACATGTCTTCTCTATCTCTCAAGGTGTAAGCATATCTAAAAATACATACATAGAATATATATACATATATATATAAAGCGATAAGGGGTATTGAATCTGACGACTGCCTCTGCCTGTCTATTTCGCCTACACATACACCAATTTATACGCGAAATAGACAGAGCCTACATACCGGTCTCTATATGTATCTGTATATGAAGGTTACTAAGCTCGACTCTTCAGTCTTCTCCTTCAAGAACATCCACTGGTAAGGAAGCCTACTGACCCCTCCTGTCGAGGAAGTGTCGCCTTCCACAAAGACAGACCACTTGTTGACACTCCTGTCGAAGTGACTCTTTGCTTTATTTCCTTCAGGTTATATCTTCCTCGTCGTGCTCTCCTCCGAAGACGAGAGGGAACAGCAGCGCAAGATAACGCGGGGTGTACGTACACCCCCTTGGACTATCCAGTCAGTGTATATGCACCGCGTCTTACACAAGGTGTGTAACCTAAGCTTTCATATTGTAGGTTAGACTCCTTGTTTGAAATATCGTTTCTTTCTTCTCTTTCAGCTCTCTAGAAGAGCCGTCTATTCGTAGTTATACTCCATTTAGCTATCTTCACAGCGTATAGAGCTGAAGCTGATATACACAGGTCTCCAGCATGGTATCAGTTCGAGAGTGTACACTCTCCTCTTACTACAAAAGCTTTCTAAGCTCATTCAAACCTTCTTTCAAGTCAGCTTGTATCTTCCTCAAGACAGAAGCTAATCCGACTTGGGAAAGAATTAACATGACGGCTACCCGCAGCTTCTCGCTTCCTCTCTATGTCTCTGTACCCTCTAGAATGAGACAAGCCCATAGACGTGATGCTTTGGTTCAGGTGTACACACACCCCTACTATTTAGATTTCTCTCTCATTTTGACTAGCAACTGTCCTCCTCTCCATGACCACCTCCTCCACACGTCCTCCCACCTCTTTCATCCATCGTTATTATCACCTGCCTCTAACCTCCGATTCTTTCAGAGACTACCTCGCCTCTCGACGCCTATCTTATCTCCCATCCTCTTCTTAGTCATGTGTGGCCTTTAACTTAAACCTCTGTCTTCAGTTTTCTCCTTTCTCACCTCCTTTCTTCTTTGCGACAATATCTACCACGGGCTCATTTCTACAATGGAGGACATAAAGAGAGAAGAAAGCGATGGATAGCATCGTGATCGGACCTGAGCTAGAATTCGATCTCTTTGTGAAGGAGACCTATTCCCTTTCATCTCGAAGCCAAAAAGAACGACAAAGCCTACAATACCTTCTCTCCTTTCTTTCTTCTAAGAGGCTAAATGACATTTGAATAGAGAGAGCTAGCTTGGACTCTCCATCTCTTCTCTTTCGATCAGAGGACAATTGCGAAAGAAGATAGATAGATAGTCGTCAAGCCACGTTCTTCTCCCTCCCTCCATTTCCTTTGTTCTTCTCCCCCCAAGAGAGGAAGAAAAAGACTGCTAAAAGGATCCTTTTCTTTCTTCGTGACGTGAAGAAGATTATGTTGATCACGTTATACCGTACTTCTTCTTACACTTCACTTGAAGAACAAAGAGAGACGACAGGATTATTGTTTCAAGTTGGCGAAGAAGACATGGGAGAGGGAAGAAAGAATAGACATCCATCAGAGAAAGAAAGAAGGAATGATCGATCGATCGATTCTTTACTTCGCGAAAGAAAGAAGGTCTTTCTCATGCATAAGACGGTTCAGACACGCATCACTCTCCCCGCGCTGGCGGACCGCTCCGCTAATAGCGAAGGTGTGGTATTCTCCGGTGTATCTTCCCTGTTCATCCACCTGAGAAGTCCATCCATCGATACAGACAAGAGCTGGAGAATCGACTCGAATCCCTATGGATGGACTGACTATACAGAGTGAGATGACGGACCGCGCCTAGAGGGGCATAGAAGGGTGGGTCGACTTGGGATATGAAGAGACCATGAAAGATAGATACTACAGAAGAGAAGGATGACAAAGGGTAGAGAGAGACGAGAAAGAGTGAAAGAAAGGAACATGACGACGGCTTTCTGTTTCTTCAGAGAGATGCCCGATCATAGAGTATCACTTGCCTAACAAGAGACAAGCGAGTGGATCAGATAATATAGATAAGGGATTTGGAAGAAACTTCATCCTTAAACAGAAAGAGCCGATAATCTCTACCAAGATTGAGAAAAGGAAGGATAGAGAGATTTCAAACCATCGCTAAGACTACCAAGAGCCACTCTCGCCATGAAGATCAACACGGGTATGTCTATACATGTGCATGACGTGAACCCCACACAAAGACACCTCGCACATCTATTATCTGTCTCTCTACCTATCTCTCTTCTAGATACAAAAGCATATAGAAATGGAACGGTGATAAGGAACCTGTCAGACGCACTCCTACACACGCATCAACACATCTACATATACACACATACACATATATATTCATAAAGAATACCGAGACCAATGCAAATCATGTACATATACACTCGGAGAACCTTCAAGGTGACACATGCAGAAGACAGGCTCTTGTATACTATTCCATCATGTAGAGATGATAAAGCTGTACATACACACAAGACTTGGGCACGAAGACGAACACTTCACTACTCTAGTTCATCTACGAGGAGAAGAGGCAAATAATAAAGAGAAGAGAGAAGAGCGAGCTATGAATAATGATCCCCCCTTGGTCCTTACCTGTCCTACGTTGATCTGTACGGCGCCATGCTCCTTAGCCGGGATGAGACGCCCGGTCGCAGAGCATTTGCGTGGCACGTACAGATCGACAATTCGACCCTCGTCGTTCTGCATGTTGAAGAGGAAGAGAAGAGACAGGATCAAAGAAATCTGAAGAAAGAAAACATACACATGAGAGATCAGGCACCCCGAGAGATGGAGAGGCACGGAGGAAGAGGAAAGGATAGTAGGAGAGAAGAGATATCTCGGTGAGAAGACCTAGAATCCACGCATGCATGTTGTTTGCCTACAGGTGTATACAAGGATATATCAGGTGTATCGACACCACAGAATCGGTCGTCTGGTGTGGACAGATCAGGTGTACGTGTATGTACAGCGGAGTACAAGCGACCCTTCCTAGCGAGAGATGAACAGAAAAGAATAAGAGGAGGAGGTGTCAGCCTCGAACTTTCTCCGCAGAAGCCCCAAGAGACAAGAATCTCTTTAAGACCTAATTGGAGTGTAGCATAAGATTTTCATGTCTCATCATCCTTCTTTTATTTCTTTCCCCATCTCTCCTTTCTTGACAATACATACACATACACACACGCCTTGATCAGAGGACACCTCTACGAGGGATCATACACAAATCGAGAGAAGACGGAGATAAAAGCAACTTCGAAAGACACGCAACGCAGTACACAAAGAAAGATGAGTCGGGTAGAAGAATTCTCTGGGAAAGAATAGGAGAGAAGAACGATTCAAAGACTCATGGTAGTGAAGAATCATCCGCGGGGTGTAAGGGGGACTGAATGGCAGGAGAGTTGATGCTTAGATTCCTGCAGATCACAAGGGTTGCGATGCATGCAATGGAATCGATGTGAATTGTCGTAAGGAAGTTCCGGAAGAACTTTCAGAGAAAGCATCTGACATTCAAGAGAAAAGATTGACACCTCGATGAAGTGAAGTCAGCGGGTCTAGTGCGGCGTACATACACCTGAGAAGTCACGAGGTGTATATACACCTGAGGGTAGACACTAGATCGTTCACCTCTTCCGCCGCTAAACTGCCATCGCCACGCCATTCATAAACCTCTCTACTCGCAACAGGACGAAAGTCTTTCCACTTCAATACATCTCACTAAGCAACTAGAAAGGAGGAAAAGTCTGAGAAGTAAAAGCCACGTCAAGCTCCCCGGTGTTCGTCTTAGTCTTCCGGAAGAAGAAAGAATGATGGCCTCTCTCTCTATTCATGTGTGGGGTTTCCCTGAATTCTTGCGAGAAATCGCGGGAAAGGAAGAAGAGAAACATCGATCAATCACTCGTACAGTCTTCTACACGGCATAGAGATCGGGGAGAAGTATCATACCTGAGATAAAAAGAAGAGAAAGAAGAAAAGAAAACAGAGAATCTCATGGAAAAGAATTCCACACGACGCCCAACCTGGAGGTTCCTTCTCCTCTCATAAGCAGTGCAAACGACGGCAAGAGAAGAGGAAACATCACCGCAACCATCTTTCTTTCGGGTGTATGTACACTCCATCAATCGTCTCTCCTCTCCGTATATAAGCCGCTCCTTTTCCTTCATCTTGGCGGGTAAGAAGAGTTCCGAAAAACACATGCTCTCAAGAGCGGGCGTGGAGGTGTATAAACTGATGCTCTGTGTATTACAAGTCATCACCGAGAAGCCTACATAAATCTTTCTCGCATGTCTCTCTCTACCACTTGAATCTTAAGATGAGAATAGAGAGGTCTCCTCACGTCAGAGGAGGCGAAAGAGGATGATGTAAGGGGCAAAAAGAAGAAGTTAAGGAATCTCTGAGAACAAAAGCATCTAAAAATGAAATCATCAAGTGTAGATACATAGATCCACAAATGTATCATGACAGCTGCTACGCAGGAAAGAAAAGAGAATCGATTGTCTCGTGTAGGGACAATCGATGGATGGGAGTAAGGATAGAAGATCTTCTCTAGGGGATGTATCATCCACACACGACCATGAGGCAATGCGTAGTCTCTGTCTCTCTTACTTAGATCAGTAATTTTGTCTTATAGTCATCCTTTCTTCTATCTTCTATTGACCATTGCTTCTTGTTCACCTTCATATAGTCTGGCTCCAATACTAGGGCAATGAGCGAGTGAGTGTCTATACACCTCAGCAGTGTCTCCCTCCCATGCCTTCCTTTCTTGTCTTGCTAAATACACAAGGCTGGCTTCTCTTCATCCTCTTTCCTTTCTCAGGTCACCTTTTTCCCTTCTCCTTCTTCTACTTCTTCTTTCACACTTTCGCTTCAATGCCAAACTCACAAGCAACTTTTTCTTCTCCTTCTACTCATTTCTTTCTTATCTTCTGCTAACTCTCTCTTCTTCTTCCTGTCCGAACTAGTTCTTGTCTCTTACTCGCTCTTTCTACCGTTAGGGAAGAGATTTCCTCTCTCTTCTTCTCCTCTTGCTTTTTCTCTCGACCCTACCAAGATGCGTAAAGAGCGCATCTCTCCTTATTCTCTTCCTCATCTTCTGTTCGCACGAAACTCTTATCATTGGACAGCACATGTCTCTTGACACCTTTTATCCTGCTTTCTCTCCTTCAGAGATTCTTATCTTCTCTTCTCTTTTCGTTTCTCACATATCGTCTATCTCCACCTCCTAGCTTTCTACGCAAGGAGATCGTGGCGCTGTAGAGTTGGATTTTTCCGATCTCTCAAACCGACAGGAGAAGGACTTCTCTTTCACTCTCTTCTTCTTCTCTTTATGTAGGACATTTCTTGGGTTCTTTTAATCAGGATGCTGCTCGTTCTTTGGAAGAGAAAAAGAAAAAAGAGTGGTCGACTTTCTTTTCATTCCTTTGCATCTTCTTCCTCTTTCTTCTTTTTCTTTCTCTTCTATCTCTTCTTTACTTTCACCCCTCTCTCTCTTATTCTTGTCGCAGAAGGTTGTCGTGAAGGATCTACCTCGAGGAGGTCTCCTCACAGAACCTTCAACTGTCCTTCTCTTCCGCGGCAGTCTATATCTTCTTCTCTCTTCTTTTCTTCTTCTTCTTTCTCTTCTCTCTCCTCTTTCTCACCCTCTCCTTCTTTCTCTTACCCTCATCATCTCTATTCTTCTTCTTTTTCTTCAGGGGCTTCGAGACGTTCTTCACCTGTCTTTTTCTTCCCTTCCTCTTCTCCATACATTCTACAGACCCGTTCTTCATCTTCTCCTTCGCCTTTTTCTTCTTCTTTCTTTCCTCTATCTAAGAAGCCGCCTCTCTTCTTTCTTAATCTATTCTCTTCTTCTCGCAATAGAACGACACGTCGATTCTCCCTAGTCCAAAGAAGGACCTCGAGATCTTCATCTTTTTCGTTTTCTTCCAGAGAAACACGGGATTGCTTCCAAATTCCTTCCTCTTCCTCTTCTTCTTCTTCGTCAAGTAATTCTTCTTCTTCTTTTTCTTGTAGACCATCTACTCACTTGTCTGTCTCTTCCCCTTCTTCTCCCTCTTTCTCTGTTCTCTCTTCTTTTTTCTCTTCATACACCTCACCGTCATCTACCCCCTCTACGTGTCGTGAATCACCTCCCCATCTATCTCTTCATTCTTCTTCATACACCTCTTATCAAGCTTCTTCTTCTTCTCCTCCTGCTACCTGTACTCACTTCCATTCTCCGTCCACATCTTCTTCGTCTCTTCTCTCTTCTTTCTCTTCTCCCTATACAAATCTTCCTCTCCACCCTGCCTCCTTAGTATCATCAAGAGACAGATCTTCTCTTTCACGTAACTCTATCTTCTTCCTCTTCTCCTCCTCCTCCTCTTCTTTCTCTCTTTCTTCTTCTTCTTTCAAGACGATCTCGCCTTTCATACATTCATATCGTTTCTACAGATCCATACCCCCCTCCTGCTGCTGCTTCTATCTCTTAAGAAATGAAGGTAGACGTTCTCTTCTTTCTGCTTTGTGCTCTTCTTCACGCGATCAAGTAGAGGGGAGAGAGGAAGAGAAAGAAGAGGGCGGACGAGCTTCTTCTACCGTTGTATCGGAGAAGGAGAAAGAAGAGAAGAAGAAGAGTCCTCTTGCAGAGGCAAAGTTATCTTCTCTTTCTATTCTTCAACTACGAAGGAAATGTCTGGATCTTCAGCTATCTTGTAAAGGTTCTAAAGAGGAGCTAATCTCTCGATTGTTAAGAGAATCGATACTGAGGGAGGGGGGGGGAGAACAAGAGAAGAATCTCTCGCCGTCTTTCTCCTCTCCTTCTCCTCTCTTCTCGGAGGGAAGACGACAGAGGCCCAGGAAAGAAGAAGAAGAAAGTCATGAAAAGAAGAAAAGAAAGGAAGATGGAGAAGAAGAGAGGAGAGAGAAAGAAGATCAAGAGAAGAAAAGACCGGTTGACGAATCAGATGCGGCTCTGACTGAAGATGACAGAGAAGAAAGAAGGAGAGCGACTGGGGAGAGAAGAAGAAGAACAAGACGAAAAGAAGAAGAGAGCGAGGGTGAAGTAGAAAGAGAGAAAGAAGAAGCAGAGAGAATGGAGAGTAAGCGAGAGAGGGTCGAACCAGGAAGAGAGGGGCATGAGATTGCGAGGAAGGAAGAGAAGGAGAAGAAAGAAAAGGAAGAGAAGAAGGGAAGAGGAGAGAGTTTGAAAGAAGAGAAGGAAGAAAAGAGAAATAAGAAGGGAGAGAATCCACATCAAGAAGAAAAAGAACAAGAAGAAGCTCCCCCCAGGAAGAAGGAATCCTCGAAATGCTCGCAATGTGGAAAGAGGCTAAGCAAAAGTAAGTCCGTCACCTCTCGTCAATCTTCCATTCCCCTTCTTCTCCTTCTTCTTATTGTTCTTTCTCCATCTCTTGTATGTTAGATCTCTCAGCATTAATGAACAAGAAAC
>NW_027155075.1:0-248 GCF_002600585.1 Cystoisospora suis | reverse complement strand
TTCTTACATCTATCTCTATAGATCGGTCTAGAAGTCCCTGCCTATGTGAGTTGAATGGATATACTTGCATATAGCCACCATGTATGTATGTGAAGGTATATGTGTATGTGAAGGTATATCTGTTTGCTATGTATGGAGATGAAGATATAACGACACATCTCTCTGTACAGGAACCGTCGCCATGCTACGGAGGATCTTTGCGTATACAAGCTGTCTGTACACTTGGTGAGATGTGTCTATCTGTCTAT
>NW_027155074.1:31084-38358 GCF_002600585.1 Cystoisospora suis | reverse complement strand
TCTACCTATCTATCTTTGATCTATCTTTGATCTATCTATCTATTCATATGACAGCTGTACACACTACAGTAGAGAGACTGTATAGAAAGAAAGATCGAGATAAAAAAGAAAGAAAGAAACAAAGAAAGAGATAAGAGGGAAGATATCTAAAGAAAGGTATATGCATGTAAGTGTAAAGAGATAGCAAAGGATGTAGAACGGCTTGTAATACGCCCCTCTTCCCCCTACATGAATCTTTACACATACTTCTACATACAAGAATATATATGTATATAGATACAAGAATATATATATATATATATACTGAGAGAGAGATGTAGATATAGATATAGATGCCTCCATGCAGTTGAAATATGACGAAGAAGGTTTCTTTTCTTTCTTTCTTTCTGTCTTTCTTTCTTTCTTTCTTTCTTTCTTTCTGTGTGTCTTTGTGAATTTCTTCTGTATGCTTTTTGGACGTACTTTTTGCGACTGACGTGTATGCTTTGAGAGAAGAGAAACGAAAGCGTCTCTATCATTCATTATCTTGTCAGAGCCCGTCAGCTCTTTCTTCGTTTCTCTCATCCGCATCGGAGAAGAAGAAGACGAAAAGGCCTGAAGGAGGTTCTCATTCTTCTCTCTTTCTTTCTTTTCTTCTCTTCGATTCTCTTCCTCTCGTGAAATGTCGACAAAGATATCTTCTTCTTCATCTCCTTCTTCTGTTTCTTTTGCGTGAAGATGAACTCTTCCTTTCTTTTCTTCCTCTCTCTTCCTTGCGTGAAGATGAGAAGAGAACTTCTCTTTTCTTGTGGAAGAAGAAGTGTCACCAAGATCTTCTTGATTCAAAGAGAAAGAAAAAGGATTAACGTAGGAACGATCTTGAGAATATGAAGAAGAGAATGGATCTTGCGTGGTTAGGGAGAGATATCGAGTAGAGTGATGCTCCTCTACGGGGTGTCTATACACCGCAAGTTGGGCTTCTTTCTTTTCATCTTGAGAAAGGAAAGAACGACAAACAGGAAGAGGAAAAGAAGAAGAAGAAGAAAAGAAGAAAGAATCTGAAGAAGAAGAAGAAGGAAAGAGAGAAGATCCAGGGATTGTTGAAGGAGCCCTTGTTGGAGAAGAGAGAGATCTTGCAGATCTCGGTGGATGACGTAAAGAAGATGGAGATGAGAGAGGAGACGAAGAGACAACTTGTTTCTCTTGATCAGAGAAGAAGAGACAGCGATAATTAGGAAAGGTAGGATGAAGAGAAAAGGAATCTCTCCGTGCAGGAGGAGGGCGAAGAGAAGAAGAAGAAGATTTTGAACGAAGACAAGGAAAGAAAGAAGAAGATGGAGAAGAAGAAGAAGAAAAAGACTCCATCTCTTTCCTCCTCTTCTTCTTCAAGACAAGAGCAGAATCTGAATGGACCTCTTTCATTGACTTCTTTCTTACACGAGAACAAGAAGAAAGACATCTCATGAGAGAATGATACCCTCTTAAAGAGGAGGAAGAAGAAGGAACGTGATAAGGAGAAGATGAGGAGGAAGGAGAAGAGAGATGAACAGAGTGTAAATGATAGGCAGGAGCAGAGGAAGGAGAGGAAGAAGAGGACGTACTTAAAAGAACTCTAGCTGCGCACGAGTACGAGGGAGGAACTCCTTCTTCTTCTTCAAAGAAAGAAGAAGAACCCCGGTCTGAGAGAGAAGAAGAAGGAAGAGAAGGAAGATGAAAACGAGAAGCAGGCATGTGAGAAGAAGAAGAAGAGAAAAGAGTGAAAGAGCTATCAAGATCCATGCTGAAGAATCTCTACAAGACGATAGAGAGATAGACAGAAACATGCAAACAAGGAGAGAGGCCAAAAGACGAGGAAAGAAACCTTTTTCTCACTCTTCATTCTCAGGTTCTCTTCAGACTTGCGAAGATCTCCACCACAATCTCCCCAGTCACGAGGGTGAAAGCAAAAAGAAAGAAAGAAGGAAAGAAAGAGGAAGAAAGAAAGAGAAAGAAAGAAAGACAGAAGAAGAGAAAGACCTGCTAATCGAGTGAGACAGAGAAAGAAGAGACGGGAGAAAGAAGAACTTCTCAAAGAGAAGGAGATAGTGAAGAAGCGAAGCTCTTCTACTCCAACTGTCGGAAAAGAAGAAGAAAAGGAAAAAGAAGAAGAAGAAGTTTCATCTTTCTTTGCTCCTGCGATGGATTGATGTGTACGAGGGTATCATGAAAAGATAGAGACTGTTCCTTACACCCTCGCGAAGAGAAAAAAAAGAAAGAAGAGACAGAGAAAGAAGAGAAGAATAGCCAACGAAGAAAAAGAAGATGAAAGAAAGCTGAAGAAAGAAGGATGGAATCGTCTTTTTGGCCTTGACAAAAGAAAGAAGAATCGAGAGAGAGAGAGAAGCGATAAATTCACATGAACGCAAGACTTGAGAAGAAGATAATCTCGGTTGAGGTCTTAAACTCAAGACCCAAAGAAGAAGAAGAGGGAGAAAAAGAAGAAGAAATCTCTATCAATCTATCTATCTATCTATCTAGACCTGTCGCCCGGGTTTCTTTTTCTCTTTCGCCGCATCTCGCGAAGATTCTCGAACGCATGCAGATGCCCGCCGCGTGGTAGATGAAAAAGAAGAAAGGGTGAGAAGACACAAGGGAAAGAGAGATATAAGTTGAGGGACGAGAAGAAAGGATGGATGCCCTCAAGTCCCCCTGTGTAGAAAGAAAGGAAAGAAAGAGGAAGTGTAAGAGATTTCTTTCTTGAACGACTTCTTTAGAGACGTGAATGAATGAAATAAGATGAAGAAGAGAGGCTTTCAGTAGGCTTTTGGGGGAGAAAAGAGGCTCTTTCTTCACGCAGTCTTCGAAAGAAAGGAAGTTTGTGTAGAACAACTCCTGATCTTGCTTGGGTTCGACAGATTCTTCTGCTCCTCGGATGACGACCGTACACCTGAAAGTCCAGACAAAGAAGAACGTCGTAGCGCGAGGGAGGGAGGGAGGAGGAGGAGGAGAAACATCACGTCGATGACAGCAGCCTGGTAACCGACGACTATTTGATCTCTTGCTTTCTTTCTTCATTCCTTCTCTTTTTCATCTTTATTTCATCTTGTCAATTGATCAACTTCTGTTTCTCTCATCCCGAATCAAGAAGAAAGACGAATCACTCTTTCTTTCTTTCTCTCTCTCTCTCATCCCTTACAAGACCACCTGTTCTTTCTCCTCCTCCTCTCCCTCCTTGGCACAGTATTACGCGTTTCATCTTGAATGAATGAATCTATATCAGTCAAGAAGAAGAAGAAGAAATAAAAAGACTCGGGTGTATGTCTCTCATACGTTTTCTCTCGATTCTTCTTTTCCTTTTTTCTGAACTTCCTTCTTCTCGATTCTCTCCTTCCATCCTTCTTTTCTTCCTCATTTCTCCTTCTTCCTCTGTCGAGTTTGTACCTTCTCTTGAGGGGCAAGGAAAGAACGTTCGTTTCTTCATGTGTTGAAAGCGAAGAAGCAGACGGATGGGATAATTCCGTTTCTTCTTCCTTGTAGCTTTCCCCTTTCTGTTGTTCTTTCTCATGTGAACACTCGCCTTTCTATCTTCGATTCTCTCTCTCATCCAGGCCTCTTCCATCATTTTTCTCTTCTCTTCTGCTTCTTCTTTACTCTTCATTTCTCTCCACATAAAGCTAGCTGGGTCCATTTAAAGACATACACCCCAGATTTCTTCTTCTTCTCTCAAACTTCGGGTATCGCATCGCAACGACTATCTCTCACTCGTATAAATGTAGATATGTGTGTATGAGTGTACATCTTCAAGAAAAGAGAGAGAGACAGAGACAGAGAGAGACAGAGACAGAGAGAGATAGGTTTGTGTATTTTGGTTGGGCTGTCTTTGTCTCTGCTGAGTTATTGCTGGCTAAAAGGCTTCTCTTCTCCTTCTCACTCTCTATCTTCATTTTCATCTTCTTTCTTTCTCTCTCTCCCTCTTCTCTCATCTTTTTCTTTCACGTCAGATGAGACATATAGATCTCTATATGTGTATATGTATAGGTTAGTCTGTATGTAGGGCATTGTGCGTTAGGGGAGAGTGTATTATGAAGATCGCCATCTCCTGGATCATCGACTTCTTCTTCCAAGTCTACTCTGATAAGGAATCTCAAAGAAGAGGAAGAAGAAAAGAAAGGAGATCATTCTGAGAGACAGAAGGAGGAAGCAGAAGAAGAAGTAGAACTCGATCTTTCTTTCCTTCGTTAGCTTCTCTTCATTCTTTCTCTTGTGTGTTCTTTTCCTTTCTTGTTCTTTTTCTTCCTATTCTTTCCTCCTTTTTGACGATGTATGTTAAAGCCACTCCCACCACAGTCTCCCTCACTTTTTCTCACTCTTTCTTTCTTTCTCTCTCCACTGCATTGAGAAGGAGAAACTTTAGTTGTTCTTCTTCTCTTTCCCCTCGTAGTCTCACAGGAACTGGAGATGGGCTTCTCTCAAGGAGTATTGCGGTGCAGTAGTACGTACTTCTTCTCCGTCTCGTCATGATAGAGGTCGATCAGTGGAACGTCCTATGTCTATCTGTCGAAGCTGTTAGGTTTTCCAGAGTGAAAAGGGCCGTCGTCTTTTCTCTTCTTTCGTTTGCTTTTTCCACGACTTCAAACACACTCGACTCCTTATTAGAACGCTGCAGTATCAGACCTCCCTGGAAGTCTATATGGACTATCTCTACGTGTGTGTATGTCTAGCGAACATATATATACGTATACGGGGGATATGCGCGTCCGTAGATCAAAGATGGCTAGATACATTAAAGATAGGCGAATAGACTAAAGGGAGATAGATCAGACCTAGATAGGTACATAGACTGGAGATAAATATTGGTATGTCTTTATATTACGTGCGGCCATACAGGGTACGCCCGCCCCTAATTTTCTTTCGTGGATTCTGTTCAACCTTCACTTGTTTTCTTGATCCAGCTTGTCTTTCTTTCTCGTCTCTTTCTTTTTTTCCTTCCTATCTCTTTTTTTCTTTTCTTTTTCTTTCTTGTTGTCTTAGATTTCTTTTCGCATAAAGAAAGGAGGAGGCCTCACGGTGAACTTCATTGTCCCGTGCCCTCGGGTAGGTCTTGCGGCTTTTCCACCCTTCTTCTACCTGTTACTTTCACGAAGACTACGACTGCTGCACTTACTCGCTATCACTGATTCACACGGAGTTATGGAGTTAACGAAGGCTCTGTAGATCATTTTGTCTTCTTTTATCTCTCTGTCTTTCTCCCGGTGTATATACATGAAATGTCATTTCCAAGTTTATGAAAAGATTAGCTTCCTATCGCTTGTTCGTTGCTGGGAGACGTCTCTCCGGCAGGTTTTCTTCTGTCTTCTTTCCTTGTGTCTTACTCCTCGCCATTGCATGTGGGATTTCTTTAGAGAGAAGTGCATACAGGAGAAGTTCACAGACATCTACGTTTTAACTTATAGGAGGAGAAGAGGTATCCACGTGATAGACTTCTCCTTCATATAAGGTAGGTGTGTTGACATGTAGATGTCTGTATTCCGTCGGGTGCTTAGCGCATGTGAACATCCCCATTGCTTGTTGTCTATGTATTTACATGGTAGACTTATCTATCTACATACGTAAATCTGCATATACATATCCATCTGTGTACGTATATGTACATCTATATCAATATATACATCTATACACATATACGCATATGCCTCCGCGTGTGTATATATATACATAGTACGTTTGCATCCACATATGCTAGGACCTCATCTGACACGCACTGAAGACAGCTACATATTCCTATAGACTCCTACCAAAGACAGAATCGTACATCGTTCTATTCTATACACCCCATAGCTAGCTATGTGTAGAGGTTTCTCTTTTGCATGCGATGCGTATATCTCTTTGTATGCTTATAGTGTTGGCTTTTCCTGCCTTGGCTCTTTTTTCAGTTGACTTTGAAGGATGTGCAGCAAGTCCTTCAGGAGTATCGCATCTTCAACGCCGATGTAGTTGTCCGAGAGGATTGCAGTGTAAGTAAGAAACCCGGACATTTCATTAATGGATACACATAACGCTCCTCTCTCTCTCTCTTCCTCCCCCCTTTCTTTCTTTCTTTCTCTTTCTCTTTTCTTTCTCTCTCTCTCTTTTCTTTCTTTCCCTCTTCTCTCTACGTGTGTATAGATGTTATGTTACCGACGGAAGGATCATTCATATCACAAAGGCTCAGCAATGAGTTGCGCATAGCCACTTCGTTCCTCGGTCTTTCCTTCCTTTCTTCTACTGCCTTCAAGTTCTCTTCTCTTTCTTCTCTTCCTGACAGGGGAGACAGACAACAGAGGGGAGCAAACAGTCGATAGAGTGGGAGGTATACCCATGAAACCAGTTAGGAGGATGTATATATAGCTCTACACACACATCTAGCTGTGTGAGGGGGGGGGGTGGCTGATTTGGTTCTTCTCGGGTGCTGCCTTCTCCGTCCCTGCTTTTTCCAGTCTCTATGTACATAGGTCGTGTCTGTACAGACGTCATTGTGTGTGTAGGATGTGCATTTGTATTTCTCCCTATTCGCATGTATGCGGGGTGGACTGATGTACAGAGGGTTCTCACTGGATGTATTCGTATATGTATGTATGTGTGCGTACCTATATATATATATATGGCTCGCTGTAAGATATATGTATATATACCTACATATGTATATATCTGTGCCATTTGTCTTGTGCTGGAGTGAATTTCTTGGACAAGAATAGCTGAGAGACACGGGGCGAGGTGCCTCCTTCTCTTTCTCCTGCAATCATATATATAAATAGGTATTAATATAGCTACATACACTGTTATGGTGCAGTAGACTGTTCACGTGGAAGGTAGGTGTTGACAGGTGATATCCATCGTTTTCACGGAAGGTACGTTTGCTTTCTTCTTCGAATTCCCTTCTCTTCACTGCATGCACATGCGACCGAGTTTGCGTAGTCACGAGTCCTTTTGTCTGTCTTTCTTTCGCCATCCATGTGATAGAAGCTGTATTCTATTTCATGCTGACTTTTCTCAAGGTTTCTCTTGCCTCTCCAGGTAGATGAGTTCATCGATGTCGTTGAAGGAAATCGAAAGTATGTGAGGTGTATATACGTCTACAACAAAATCGATATGCTGCCTCTGCAAGAAATCGATGCTATTGCCAGAAGGTCAGACGCCCTTCCCCTCCCTTCACTAATCCCCTCTTCATTCCTGGATATACATACTTACATTGCGTGCGTCCACCTCATACAGTTGCACCTATGTTTGCGTTCAGTATGGATATATGTATATCTAAACATGTATGTATGAATATGTAT
>NW_027155074.1:30831-31055 GCF_002600585.1 Cystoisospora suis | reverse complement strand
ACGTACATACATACACCTACATAGAGACAGGCAGGGGATATGTGTGTATTGTGCCTAGTGTATAGATCTGTAGTGTTTGAGTATTTCTTTAGTACAACGAGCAAATGTATTAGATGACTATGTAAGAGCTTCTACCTCCCTACGCTGTATCTCTTCATAGATATCCTTCTCAATGGCATCCTTACTACCAACTTCTGGCAGTTCTCTACGTAGAGATGAGCTAT
>NW_027155074.1:25533-30530 GCF_002600585.1 Cystoisospora suis | reverse complement strand
AACCTGGAGCAGTTGAAAGAGAGAATTTGGGAGGAACTTGGCATTGCTCGTGTCTATACAAAGAAGAAAGGACAATTCCCTGACTTTGACGACCCAGTCGTCATGACAGAACAACGAGGTAAGCAAACAAGAAGACTCTTCTCTCTCTCCTCTCTTCTCCATACATATACTCTTAAAGCGATCGACAGGAAGAAAGAAAGAAAGAAAATAAGAAACAATGTATATAGATATATATGTATGGAGGGAGAGAAGGTGTATGGATGAATAATGTATAGGTGTATGTACGTATCCATGTAGTAGGCGAGTTTGAAGTGTTTATGGTGATGTATAGAGAGGTAGCGAAGAGAGGGGATGAAGGAGGAGAAGAAAGGTGACCTATGTGTAAACTGTTCACGATGGATACATCTGTCAACTCTTTCCTTCTTTCTTGCTTATCGTCGTTAGGTCCATGTACCGTTGAGACTGCCGTGTCGATGATCCACAAGGTAAGTGGCAGAAGTATTTTCTTCTCCAGAGGTACCAACCACCAGGGGGAAAAGAAGGGAAGAAGAAGCGGCGTTTCTTTCTTTTCATTCTTTCGTTCTTTCCTTGACTCTTGCTATTCTTCTTCTTCTCTTGGCTTTGTTCAAACCTCTCCCCTTCCTTCTTTCTCTGCTTTCGACTGCCGTTCTTACACTCGAGGAGTCGATCCTTCATATCCATAAGAAGAAAACCGTGTATGGAGAAGAAGAATGGTCCCCATCCAAAGAGCAGACACTAGCCACAAAGTCCTTTCTTTCCTCCTAAAAGCCCCGCTCAACAAGAGGAGTTTTCACTATAACTCCTCTAACCTACCTAGCCTCTTGCTGCTACGTCTCCTATTCTATGGCTCATCCTATTCCTAGTGTCTCTACGACAAGCAAAACAACTCCTGCCTACTACGGCTGGCATCAAGGGTGCCTTCCTCTCCTCAAATAGCCATTCATCGATCATCTATTCCTATGAGTGTAAAGACACCTCGTGTCTCTGTGATATGACCTCTCACGCTGTCACTCTTCCGCGCTTTTCCGACAGGTAAAAGTACAAGCGCTACAAAGACACCTCAGAACAGTGGAACATAGAGGAATGATCGGAAAAGAAACGAAAGAAGGAAAAGAGGGAAAGATGAGAAAGAAAGAGAAACTGCAAGGGGATGTGGAAAAGAAGAAGAAGAAAAAGACAGATAGACATCCACCGTGTCTTGGCGTTTTGTCGTAGGAACGGAGTGCATGCATGAATTCGTTATATATCTGTAGATATTGATGTATACATAGACATACCTACCTCTCTTTAGTCGACTCTGCTTCTGAACTCCTGTTCTTTTTCTCTTGCTTCTTTTCTTTCCTTCTACCGTATCTTCTGTCTTTTTCTTTCTGTTTGCATGCACAGGAGTTATTGAAGAGTTTCAAATTCGCTTTGGTCTGGGGAGCAAGCGCCAAACATAATCCTCAGCATGTTGGATTGAGTGAGTCAGCTCACTAGCTAGCTAATGGCAACGAACCGAGATGTCTAGACAAACTCATATGAGACAACGAACAAGAGTGTCGTCTTGCGCGAATCTCTTGATCATCGGACTATCGGTCCGATGATAGTGGTGATATTGACTCTGGTGTGAGGGGGGGGGGCTAGCTGGACTAGCTAATCTAACTAGCCTAGCTAGCTGGATGGTGCTGGCGGTTGTTTTTATCTCGTTCTCGTGCTGTGTCTCCCCAGTTGATCTTGCTCTGTACTTTCTTTGTTCACCCATTAGATTTCTTCTCTAGTTTCAAATGCGTCCACTTTATTTCCCAGAAAAAGCCTCGTGATGAGGAGAAGAGGAAAGAAGAAAGCGAGAGGAAGGAGTGCTACCAGAGTGAGATAAATGTGGGAGCTGTTGACAAGCAAAATCCACCTTTAGTTTGTCTACGGGAATGTCCATAACCGCGTCGAGTAGATGGACGTGGGTGAATGAAGAGAGAGGCAGAACACGAAGTTGTTTCTTTTTCTCCTTCCTCTAATCGATAGAGAGATTGCTTGTCCGAAGATCAGATAGATAGATTAAAGGTAGATAGATTAAAGATAGATAGATAGAAGTGATATAAAGGTGACGAAGGCTGTCAAGCCAGATGTTGAGTCGATCTCCTTTCTTGTGTTGCACTTTCTTCCTCTTTCTTCTTTTTCTTTTCTTTTTCAGGTCATCGACTGGCAGACGAAGACGTTCTTCAAATCTTCAAGAAAATCTGAAGTGTTTCTTTTTTGTCTACGCGAAAGAAATCGTTGTCTGAGAGAAGATCAAAAGAAGAAGAGGGAGAGAAGAGACTTCCGTACTCATACAGAAGGCTGAGAAACGAAAGAAAGAGAAGAGAGAGGAAGAAGATCTGATTGATTTATTTCCCCATTTCCCGACTGTGAAAGATACTTGAGATTTATCACACAACGTGTTCTTCTGATCATGTTCAAGTGGATGGGTCTTTCCTCGATGAAAAATTTCAAGTGTATGTACACCTCGCATCTGAGTTGTCTAGCTAGCTAGGCACATGTGTCGTATACAGAGCATGAGAGGGCTAAGAGGAAATGCAAAAAAACGAAGATAGAAGGGGAGATAGATAAGAAAAGAGAGAGAAAGAGATGATACCAAGGAAGAGGGGGGGAAACGTTCTTCTTTTTTCTTGCTTGTTTAACTAATTCTACCTCATCGTTTTAATGAAGAAGTTCTGCTTTTCTTCTTTCCTCTTGTTTTCCTTCTCATCTGTTTCGCCTGCATCAACAACTTCTTGCGTTATCCCGCTCTCTCGCTGCCTGTCAGCCGTGAAACTTACTGTGCCTTGGCAACTCTCCGTCACCACGCATGTACAGGCATATATAGATACGTATATAGAGAGAGATATAGGTAGGTGATACATGCCTACATAGAAATGTATTTCTGCCTCGGCCTATCTATTTATCTATCTGTAGAGGTATAGGAGTGGGTGGATTTAGCTTCAAATGTTTTTCTCTGATCTTGTATGACGGCCCTGCTGATGCTGCCTCCTCCTCTTCCTCCTCCTCGCGAGTACGTAAGAAGAAGAAGGGAAGTAGGTGTACGTACATTCTATAAGAAGATCTACTTCCCTACCGACATATGACTTGTGCCTTGTATCTTCCAAATCCGTTCCTTCCTGCTGCTGTAGTCTTTGACGTACCAGCACCACCTAGATATCTTTTCATAGTACTCCTGTCTCTCTTCATCTCGATGTCTCGCTCTTTCTTCTCTTTCTTCGCGAACCCTATAGATCCCTTTCCCCTCCATTCTGAATCCTACATAGCTGTATACGTATATATATGTAGACATTCTACGCGTAGACGTAGATACATATATGTTAGCATACTACGCCTGGCTATGTGCGTCTACATATACAATAGATATGTGTATGCATCATGGCTAACCTTTCAGGGGTTTCCTCGTTTCTTCTCTACTGCAGATCCTTTTTAAAACCATTCTATATCTTTCTTTCTCTCCCCCTCTGTCTCGCTATCTTTCTGTTTTCCTTCCGAGAGTCTTTTCACGGGAGATAAAGTAAACAGTCGCTTTCTAAAGGCGAATAGAGGAGGGAGGTCTGCTGGAGGCGTGAGCTTCGAGGCGAGACCAGCCACCCGTCAACAACTTTATAGGTAGCAGACGGAAGGAGTGAAGATCCCCCGAGCTAATTAGAAGAGGAGCTCTTTAAACGTTAGCAAACATATCAGAGGAGGAGGAAGAGGCGTCACTTGGGAAGCAACGTAGATCTCCATAATGCCTTCCACAATAGAAAGGAGGTTTTTTTCTCGCCTTCTTGCTTCCTTCACTGATTGAAAAGACTTAATACAAGGCCTAGTCATATATGAGTTCTAGAATGACGATGATCGCCATACAGCATACACGCACGAGGAGGAGACGTATACTCCTCCCTCGAGAGAACCTCTTTCTCTCTCTTATCAGATACACACGCATATGTATAAAGACATATACATGCATGCGTTGATCTACATCAAGTACGTCTATGTACACCATCTATAGAAGTATGTATATATAGGGGTGATCCACAAGTGTATATACATAAATGTATGTCTATTAGACCTTCATGTACATGTATAGAGGTATGCCTAGACAGGGGTGATACAAACCCAAGTGTGTAGAGGTGTGTATGTGTATTATCAAGTGGAGAGAAGGAGGAGAGGAAGGTTTCGAGTTGAGACATAGAAAGATGGGGAAGACTCAACGACGATCCACCTCGACAGAAATGGAGTTAGAAAGAAGTCTTTCTCATCCTCTTTTAGATTTCTATCAAAGTAGTGAAAGGTCCAGAGGAGAGAAATCGCAGTTTCTGTAGATTTCCTAGAGAAAGGAAGATAAAGAAAGAAAAAGATACACGGGGAGCATTCTTGGCTCAGCACGGAGTCGCTCTAATAGCACAAGAAGAAGCGATCGTATAGTATCCAGAGATCGATCTGTAGTGTGGATGTGTATTGTCGTAGTACTTATGTAGGCAAGTACAGACGCTTCAACACCGAAGCGTTCGCTCTTTCGTGCTACTTTATCTCTTTCTTAGAGAGAGGATAAAGTGACATCTTGTAAAGGAATCGGTATCTAGAGCCTTTGTACATGTATATTCACGTGTATGATAGAATCGTGAACGAACAGATAGAGATAGATATATCTCCAATCTATCTGTCTATCTCTAGACAGACAGATAGATTTAAGATATATATATATATTTATATGGATAGATACAGATAGATAGATAGATTGAAGATAGGTAGACGTAGATAGATAGATAGATTAAAGACAGATATAGATAACTGTATAAGGAGATCCTACAGCTCTCAAGATGTGTGAATTTCGGTGTCCTCTCCATGGATATCTTCGTGTCCACCATGAGAAGTCGTAGACATGCATCGATACTCATGCTCCAAGAGATTACTCAATACACACACGTACACGCGTTCTTCTTCTTCTCTAGCTATTCAGTCTTTCTTCTTCT
>NW_027155074.1:24885-25024 GCF_002600585.1 Cystoisospora suis | reverse complement strand
TCTCTGTCTTTGTCTCTCCCTCTTCTTTGTCTCTCTGTAGGAATATTCTTATGCACATCATACAGGCACCCCCTGAGTGCACCACAGCTGTCTCGTGTACACAGAGACGTCTTATACAGATCGACGTCTTTCTACTTAT
>NW_027155074.1:23758-24296 GCF_002600585.1 Cystoisospora suis | reverse complement strand
GATCTACATATATTAACACCGACGGATCAAAGGATACATAGCCCATGTATCTACATGTAGAGGTGTATAAGCTGCTCTGTCTCTCTCTTCTCTCTAGATCTCTCTATGCGTCTATTCAAATCTTCATTCATTGTCGAGGAGTAGCTATCGAGTTCTCCGATAGCCTACTCAGTGAGCCTCTGTTTCTTCTTGTAAACGACAGGCGAGCGTGCGTGTTGCTTCGCTCCAGGCGACCCCACAGAGGAAGAAGATACTCCTCTTATCAAGACTGTATACATGTATCTTTCATCGCACCTCTTTTGAATGCTTCTCGGCANNCAGAAGTATGCGAGGTTGATATACACTCGAGAGTAGTAAGACGAGGCAGGCATTCCCAGCCTATTCAGTCCTCTCCGCTCCTTTCTCCCTCTGTCTACACTAAGGATATGCACATGCCATAGAAAAGAACCGAGAGATCTACACATCTATATGTATGGAAGATTACCCCCATACACGAACATATAGAGATAGACATATCTCTCTACATCTCTATCTACAC
>NW_027155074.1:23020-23358 GCF_002600585.1 Cystoisospora suis | reverse complement strand
AAGAGTGTCCTTCGAACACAGCAATAGTCCATGTAGAGGAGAGGAGACACGATGTGCATTTGATCATAAAAGAAGTTGTGTGTTAACAGTGTTCTAGATACGCAAAAGGAAAGTACGAAGGAAAGAAAAAGAAGCAGGAGCCTCCTTCACCTTTGATTTGAGAAGATCAATGAACGATCTGTAAAGAACTTCTCCTTCTGTCTTGGAGATGAGAGTGTGAAACCTATACAAGATCAACCCATACACACGCACATCTTCAAGGAGTGAAGAGACGTACATACACTCCAGTAAAACACATACCACTTCATCGAAGACTCATCTACCTATCTATCTATCCA
>NW_027155074.1:22166-22656 GCF_002600585.1 Cystoisospora suis | reverse complement strand
CCTCTTTTGAATGCTTCTCGGCAAGAAAGGCATCCCATCCATAGACCCAACCTAACAGAGGCGTAAAAAGCCTCCATACACGGCGACTATCTTGCAATCTCTTCGTAGTCCCACTAGTATTATAGCTACGCCTTCTGCACTTCAAGAACGTGTCCTATAGCTCACATTATGTTTAGACACATCTAGAGAGAGAGAGCCCGAGAAGAGACAGATAGGTAACCGTGTCTACTCAGAACCTTCATAAGAGAAATGAACTCATCTATTGATCTATTTCTGTATCTCTTTACTTGTGGCTAGTCTATCTACGTATCTAGCTACGTCAATAGATCTGCGTCTTAATCTCTTTCACATCGCGGAGGAAAAGAGTAACAGTTATGCTGAAAGAAGGACCTTCTTACTGGAGAGCGTTGGCCTTTAAGCGACCAGCGAGAGAAGCTTGAGGGATGACGAGAATATCGACATCCTGAGAAGAAGTCGAGATCGACACCTT
>NW_027155074.1:4346-22121 GCF_002600585.1 Cystoisospora suis | reverse complement strand
AGAAAGAAAGAAAGAACGAAAAGAAGGGAAGATCTTGGTGAATTTTTCCGCTTGTCTGTGTGGGACTTGCCTGTGAGTTGTTCATCGTTTCCGTGTTATCTAGAGCATCGATTCTGAAGAGCATCGAGACGATATCATCGACAGTCTTCTGGCTAGCTGCATATCAGCCCGGAAACACATCGAAGCACACACGTAAAGAGACCTCAAAAAGCGGGGTTTCTGTGAAAATAAAAAGTCCTCTGAAAAGACTTGTATGCTCATGACACTCTTATTCGCTAAACACGAAGACAGAAGGGACGCATGAGGGGTGACGCCTTGCCTGAGCGGGCCTACAGAGAAAAAGAAGAGGCGAAAGACCTCCGCCTCAAACACAAGGTGAAAAACACCGTTTGACATCCACCCTCCTATACACACTTTGCTGTAAGGAGGTATCTATCTATCTATATATCTATCTATCTATCTGTCCATCCTTTGTCTAGCCATCTACCTATATATCTATCCTTAGATAGAACTCTCTAAAGCCCGCTCAGCCAAATGAAGAAAAAGAGAAAGTCTGAGATGTATGTAGGTGTGTGCATATACACCAGGAAAACATAAATCAGAAACAAAACCGCGACGATATGAAAGAGATAGAAAAGAAGTGTAGAAAACACTTGAGAGATTCACCTTCGTAGTCGGCACTACCACTTGAGCAGATTGAAATGAAGGGAAGAAGACCCCAGAAAAACGAAGAAGAAGAACAAGAAAGACTGAAAGTCATCTCAGAAGTCGCAGGTACCTCGGAATAACACGAACGAACGAGAGAGATAGATCGAGAGCTCTCAATATACACTCGCTCTACGACCTGAAGCAACAACCCTAAAAGCTTACTGTACACGTACACCCATACTTACTCTCTCTCTCTCTCCATACATATATATAGATAGATACTGCATATATCTCTCTCTATATGAATATGCATTACATATCTCTCTGTATATACACTACATGTTATATACTATACGTCTATACGCTTCGATGCATGTATATGTGGGCCGAGTTTCCGGAGTTTAGGCTTTCTTTTCCCGAGTGGATTCGGGTATAGATATCGTGAGAGTGGTGCATGTGGGTATAGATATGATAAGAGTCGTGCATGCGATGAATTCGAAGAAAGAGAGAGACTGACCTCCTCTCAAGAAGCAAATGTAGACAACCAAACCCTTCCCTATAGACACCTGAAGGAAAAAAGCGAAAACTTACTAGACATTTCCCTCACATACCATATGCACACAAAGCTACGAGCACCCTACAGTTTACATGAGTGCATGCATACACATCCATATGTAGAGAGAGAGGTAGATGCATATATCGGGGTATATCTATACATAGTACAGAGATGGTAAGAGAGACGAGCGTAGGGTGTTGAAGAAGGTCTCTGCGAAATGCTAATTGGCATAGAGCCCTTCAAGTAAAGAGAGAGGAAGTTCATACGTACAGATGATACATAGAGACCTGCGAAGGTTTTCTCGACATCGACGACATATCTATGGCCACGCCTATTTACGAACCTAGTTTACAGACGAGCGTCCGTCTCTCGCGCTGAATAGCAGATCGATAGAATGATCAAAAATAGGTATAGCGAGAAAGACTAAGAATTTTCCCCTTTCTAAGAAGTAGATCGATCGACATACCTATCTTTGATCTATCTTTATACCTATGTGCTATTCAGCGCGAGACAGGGGCGCCTCGTCTGTAAACTATGTTGGTAATATAGGCATAGGCATAGAGATGTGTATCAGAAAGGAAAGAGAGGGGGACAGTCTATGCACTAAACAAACTCATAATGGGGAGGTAATGAAAGAGGCGATTCGGAAACGAGTCGAGAGGAAAGAGTGAGGAAGAAAGAAAGAGAAAGAAACAAAGAAAGAGAAGAGTGAGGAAAAAAGAAAGCAAGAAATAGTGCCGAAGAAAGAAAGAAATCTATCCTTTCAGTTAGTGGCCATCGCAAGAAAAACTAGCAACACATCTACCTACCGACGTTTCAGCTACAGGATCTACTTGAAGAGTAGCTTCATCTGCGAAGTAAAGAAATGAAGAAGAAGAAAAAGAAAAGAGAAAGAAGAAGAATTCGCCCAGGTAGAGAGGGGTGTATGTACACTTCACTTCTTGCTGACTGCACGATGGCAAAAAGAGCTCGGAAAGATCAAAGAATAGGGACAGGAACTTCAGCATCACTCTCTCTTCTATCGTCTCTTGTCTGTCCCAAGAGAGACAGACGTCATGAGAAACACTTACAGGAAAGCGACTACAGAGGAGAGACACATACAAGAAACGAGACGGGCAGAAATGCGCAACACAGAGGCCATAAGGAAGAAAGGAAAAGGAGAAGGTAACAACGAAAGAATAGAAAAAAAAACGGCTTGGAAGAAACAGAGATAAAGAAGGCGAGAGAATGAAAAGAACAGAAAGAATGCTTGCCCGTGTTTAACCACATGTACGAGATTTAGACTTCTACATACCTCCAAAGATAGACTAAAAATAGGTAGATGGATTAAAGAGAGATAGGTTAAACATAGATAGACTAACTAGAGATAGATAGATTAAAGATAGATAGATAGACAGATTAAAGATGGATAGATTGAAGAGAGATAGTTATTTAGACAGGTTGAAGATAGGGAGACTGGAAGATAATTGAATTCAGTAGAATTCATAGGCACATCGATACAGATGTGTATCTACGCATGCACGAGTATCCTGCGAAGTTGTCTCGGTTTTCCTATGAAGTCAAGCAGAGAAGAAAAAGGAAAAGAAAAAAAAGGAGGAAAGAAGAAGATGAAGATGAAAAAGAGGGGGAAAAGAAGAGGCCAATCTTTACCGACACGTTGAATGACAAGACGCGCACAGGTTCCGAGCGTCCCCGATGATCCATTGGATTTCTCAGTAGTCTCATGACTGACTGATACTGAAGTTTTGTGAAGTTCTTTCATCTTTCGGTTCTCTCCTTTGTCTTTTTCTTCTTTCGTGTAGTCGTTCTTCTTCTTGTTCTCCTCCTTCTCTTTAGCTTTCTCACTAGACGATGGCCCAGGTGCATTTCCTTCGTGTTCGGCTGCGGTCCTTTTCTCATTTTCTAGATTATGAAGAGAACGGCTCTCCTCGCTATTTCGTTGGTACTCTTTTCCGACAGTATATTCTTGAAGATCCTCTCGCTTCTTTTCTTCTTCTTTCAGTCTTCTCTCGGAAAGAGATAGACTCGGAGATGAAGAGGAGAGAGGGGCGAGATGCGAACTTGGCAGTTCTTTCTCCATGTCTAGATAGACAAAGATGTGATTAATATAAAGAAGACGAAGAAGAGGAAAAAAGAAAGGGAGAAAGAGAGAGTCGAGATTGAGGTAGTACGGAAAGAAGGAGAAGAACAAGCAGGAAAAAGAAGAAAGAGGGCCGTGGGGGTGGGAATGAAGAAGGTAGCAGAAATTTCTCACGAGCAGGGGCCGACCCTCCGTCAAAGAGTTAGAAGAAAGTTATGACATCAGCAAAGGAGAGAAAAAGAGAGAGAGAGAGATATGAAGAAGATGAAGAAGGACAGGGAGCTATGGAAACAAAGTGTTTGGTAGCGTTCTCTGGAGAGACAGAGGAGAAAGTGACTGAGGAGAGAGAGACTGCCCTCTTTTACTATGACAGCTGAATGGAGGGAGATCCACTCGGGAGGAGGAAAGAGGTAGGGACTCTTAACACACCATCATGAGTGGACGAAAGAAGAAAGAGAGGAGAAAGAAGAAAAGCAGAAGGTTGAGAAAAGAAGAGATAGATAATAATCGAGACCTCAAGTGATACAACGAACAAAGTCTTCTTTACTTGAAATACAACGGAAAGAAAGAGAGAAAGGAAGACAGAAGGAAAGAAGTCGGGTGTATGTACAGCTCGAGCAGTTGATCCACCTCGTTCCTTTCCACGCCTAGCAGAGAGAGGAATCTTGATCGTAAAGGAGGTCTTCTTCAGAACACTACAATTTCTGCTGAGTTCTTTCTACCTGAACACTATCATTTAGATTTCTTATGAGCAACCGAAGAAACTTCCTTCTCTTCTTTAATTGCTTGGGAATAAAAACTTAGCGCGTTGCACTTTTCTCGCCATGAGGGATCGCATTTCTGGCGACACAACGAAGAAGAAGAAAAACCGCGAGAGAGAGAGAAGCGGGTGTCTGTATGGACTCAAATTCATGCTGTTCCTTAAAATCTTGAGGAAGACTGTCAGCTTGAAAGAGGGAGAAAGTTTCTTTCGAACAGGAAGGAGGAACCGAGAGGAAAGAAACACGTAGAGGCAAGAAAGAAAAAGCAAAGAGAGATAGGAAACAGTCATACGTGAAGAGATTATTGAGTGTATGTACATACACCCTGAAGACAGATCGATCATTCACGCACACAGTGTCTCTGTCTCCATCCTTCTTCACCCGCTGCTGACAGCACTTCGATACGCTTTTCTATTGCATGCCTTGGAGCATGCACGCATGCATTCGATTTCCTCGTGTTTTTTTTTGTGCATGCCTTTGAAAACAGCTTCAATATTGAGACAGAAAAAACAAGGTTTCTCAATGAGTTTCATTCTGCTAGCTTTTCCAGCTAGCCATCGACCCAGACGTCGATTGTTTAAAGGCCTACCGTCACTATCGAAGCCCCGTGTCTTTTACGTCGAGAGTTTTGAAGAAGTTGTGCCATTCTCCCGAGAGTCTCAAGGTCTTTCTCCGATGCTGCTGTCGACTCGATTCTGTCTCTCTTCGTCTTTGTTCAGGCAACTCTCTTCCCTCTTTCTCCCGTCTGCCTTTCTCTCCCTATCGCTCCTCTCGAATCTCGCAGTCCGGCACGTAGGGTGTTAAGAGAAGGAAAAGAGGTGTTTTCTCTCTTTTCTTACTTCTCAGTCAGTAGACATCGATCCATAGCAGGAGAAAAGACGAAGAAAGATTCATTGCCAAGCGCTTTCTTTATAAACCGAAGAGTCTGTATATCTTACCAAGTCTCTGGCTTCATTCTACTCTTTCTTTCGAAGAGTTCGTGTTCTTCGCCTTCTTTTTTCCTTCTTTCCTTCACAAACTCTCTATCTCTCGTGATTATCTTCATCTCTGTCTTCCCTCTCTCCTAACTAGCAATGTTTGCTTACCATCTTGAAGGCGATCTTTCTCTACAGGAAAGAGACGTTTTCCTTGTTTCAGTGCAAAAGAAAAGAAAGGAATGGATAGATTCTCTATCATCATATGGAAGAATGAAGTAGAAAGACACAGGGGTGCTACAGGGCTGAGGAGCGGAGGAGGCGACAGAAGATGCCTTTTTTCATCATCTCTCTTTTGCTAGAAAGAATGATGTCTTGAATCCGAAATGCAACGCAGCTGTATATACACCCGGGGAACGACAGCATCTTCCATAAGAGAGACGACAATGCCGTTGGCTCATGAAGAACAAGATGGACGATCACTTTCAGCTTCTCCTAAGAAAGAAGAGAAAGAGGAAGAAGAAGCCGAAGAAATCTTCGAAAGAAAACTTATCCTCTTTATTAGCTCAACTGCACAGGTTATTGCACTAGGTAAAAGATCTATATCCACTAAGAAGAAGGAAACAGAGTCGAGTTTAGCCTCTTCTTCTTCTCTTTCTTCTTCTTACTTTGTTTTGAGAGAAGCTGTAGGGAGGGCAGTCTCAGCAGGAGACGACTTATGCCAGGTTGTGAGACAACTGAACGAGAAGGTGTCTTCTTCCGCTTCTCCCGCTTTTCACAAGAATACAGCTTACCGAGGACAAGGTGTATGTACACCTGAACATGGAAGACAGATTCTTCCACGTCAAGTTCTCGGATGTCGCACACCCGTCTGTGAGGTGAAGGGCACAGCGACGGAGAAGACCAAGAAGAAGACGAAAGAGGCTTTGATCCGCGATCGAAAGGAATCTCTTCAAAATGAAAAGAAAAAGAGAATTCTTCTCGCGAAAAAGGCTGCCGCTGCCTATCTTTCTATGCATGAAGTCTCGACACATCTTGTATCGATTGTCGAGTTTCATGAGAATCAGCTGAAAAGAGGTACTAAAACTCCCACCTCTTCTCCCTCTTCTTCTCTTCCTTCTCAGGAAAATGAGACTTGTCAACTTCATATTTCATCTTTACTTGCCGTACGTCCTCTTATAGAAATTCTCCTCTCTACATTCTCTCAGATCCTCATTCTCTGTCATGCTTTCCACCAGCTGTACAGACAGCGCAAAAAACTTCACACACATCTCTCAGGTTCTACTTCTCCTTCTTCTATCCCTTCTTCTTCTACCCCTTCTTCTTCTTCTTCCTCTTCTTCTTCTCCGTCGTCTTTTTTGTTCTTTATTTTCGGTGGCTCTCTTCTTCCTGCTGTGCGTTTTCTGTCGATACACTCTCTCCGCGAGAGCTCGGGATGTCTCGTGGAAATTCTTCGTCTTCTTCTTCTTTCTTTTACTTTCGGATGGCCTCTGCAACTTCTCGCTCATTGCGATCAAGAGACTTCTCTCTCGAAGCTCTCCAAAAGAGAAGCTGAAGAAAAGGAAGAAAAGGGACAAGAAGAAGAAGAATCGTCTTTCTTTCTGTCTCAGTCTCTTCTCGTGAAATGTTTTCTTCAGCCGGTACCAAGAGCTCAAGGCGCGATTCCTTGCGGTGTAGCTATAGGTATTTCTCTTCATGAACTTCTCTCTCTTCTTATTCCCCTATCTTTATCTTCTTCTTCTTTTGCAACTTCGTCGTCTTTCTCACGGAGAGAATATGAGGCGAAGGAATCCTCCCAAGGTGGAGCCCGGATCGAACGTCAGGCCATTCTACTTGCTTTGAGGTGTCTATACACCGTAGCAGATGTCTTAGATTCATCTTTCTTTCTCCTTTCTACCTATGATAAAAAGTCTCTTTCTTCTTCCTCCTCGTCCTCTTCCGCTTCTTCTCAAGGAAACAAATCACTTCAAGATAGAAAGAAAGACCAGAAGAAAGGGGAGAATGAAAGATGCCATATATCAATCAAAGAAGAAGAAGAAGAACAAGAAGATGAAAAAGAAGAAGACAAGAGAAAGCTGTTTTCTTCTAGTTCCCCACTCGAGAAAGATTCTGTCTCTCTCTTTCTCCCTCGAGTACGAGAGAGAGAGAGTGCTTTTCTTTCTCATTGTTTCTGGTGTATGGCGATTCTTCTTCACTTATATCCAGGTATTGCTTCGGGTCTGTCTCGCTTTCTACTCTCGTCGTCTTCTCTGCCGTGTTTCTTTTCATGGAGAAAATCCGACGAAGGAGGGAAGTCCCGTATATTAGCCGAAGCTTTTCTTGTTCTTGCTCGATGGATTGAAGCTGTCCTAGGCAATGCCTCATACTTCACAACTTTCTTCTTCTCTTCATCTTCTTCATCCCCATCTCCTCTGACGCTATCTTTTCTTTCTTCTACCTCTTCTTCTTATTCCTTTTCTTCTGAAAGTGATATTCTAACGTCTCCCTCTTCGTCATCTTCTTCGTCTTCTTCTTCTTCTTATCTTTATGGAAGAGAGAAACAGTACCTCGAAGATCTCTGGATGCTTGGAGAATTGAAGAAGGGCATGCACGCTTCAAAGAGCTCTGTGTACGAAGATTCTCGTGACGGGAAAGACGAAGTCAAAGAGAGTGACGAAAAGAATCAGAAAGAGAGAGAAACGGACAGCAAAGGACAAGAAGATGTCGATAAAGATAAAGAAGAAGAAGAACATCTCCAAGAGAAGAAAAAAGAGAGAAAAGAAACTGTTTTCGGCTTCACACTTCTACAGAGATTACAGGAAGAACAAGGTCGATTTTTCATGAGAGAGAAGATAAGAAGAAAGAAGCAGAAGAAAGAGAAGAACTCTCTACTAGAGCTGTCCCTGTCGCCCCGTTCGGGAGACTATCCTGCACATAGGCAACTTCGAGAAGATGTGCATATGGCCCTTTATCAGACATCGAAGAAGATAGAAGTAAGAAAAGTCACTGAAGAGACACTTCGTACGAGAGAGAGAGAGAGAAAGAAACAAGAGATAGCAAGACGTTCAGAAGTCGACACAAGGAAGGAAAGTAAACAGAATACTTCGTATATCTGTCTCTTCATAAGGTCTCGCTATGTCTGCTATATAAGTTTATCTGCCTATACATATGTATATATAGAGAGATAGACTCTCTGTTTTGCGATTTCTCTCCCTCCCCCTTTGCTTTTCTTATCCGGAGTGTACGTACACCTCTTCCTCTGAGGGTGTAGATACACTTCAGAGAGGAGAACTGATTATCTTCTTCCTTTGTCCTATCTAAGCATTGTCCTTCTCTTTTCTTCTTCACCTTTTTCTCTTTTTTCTTCGTCTTTCCTCTTCTTCTTCATCTCTTCTATCTTATTCCATACTCGATTGACCTTATCTTCCTTTCTCTCTTTCTTCTCATGAATCCTCTTGTCTTCTTCTGCTTTCTTTGTCTCTCCCTGGCTTTCTTCTTCTCTTTCTTTTTCTCGACGACTTCCTGGTTTCTTCTTCGCCTCCCCCCTCTTCATGACAGGTTTCTCGGAAGTGTTTTTTCTTCTTCTTTCATAGACCGATCTCTTCTTGCATGCGGTCTGCCTTGTGTGTCTTGTTCTTATTCTCTTTTCAGAATCTTCTCCAATCCTCTTCTTCTTCTCTTCCTCTTACAGACTGGCAAGTCCGTCTAGGACGTCTCTTCCTTGCAGGAGCTCTTCTGAGGAGGTGCCGCAATCTTATCGTGAAGGTGTCGTCTCTCTCCCCTTCAGACAGGGTATCAGACTTCCGCGCAATTTTCGCCTCTGTACAGTTATCTGTAGATGTAGCTGTCCAAGCATTAGGCGATGAGAAGAGTTTCTTAAGACTAAAAGCTTCGGAAATTCTTCTTCGACCACATCTCGATATGTCGATGATGAAGAGGAAGCTCTCCATCTCGATACACGAGTCTTTGAGGACTCCAAAGGATTCTCTTCTTTCTCTTATGACAACACGTTTTCCTTCGTCTGTCTTCATGGGGTCTCTGGCTTCTTCTTCTCAAGCACCAGATCGGCTTCTTTCCTCTTTACCTTCTTCGTCTGCTCCTCTGGCCGACTTTCAAGTTATCTCTCTTCTCAAGAGAAGATTTCTTTCTTTTCTTGAAGATGCTGCATGCGCAGCTTTCTCTGTAGGTGTATGTACAGCTCATCGTAAGATAACTTTGAGAGGCAATGACAACTCGAGTTTTTCTTCTTCTTCTTCACATGCTTCTTCCTCGTCGTTCCTTTCGTCGTTGTTCAGAAACCCATCCAAAGAAAACCGATTGAAGGAGAGAAGAAGAAGTGAAAGTGGGGACGTGCTTTCACAAGGACAGAAATGTCCTGCTGAAGAAGATCTCTACATCAATCCGACAGAAAGACAGAATGCTTTACAGCGATCTCTCTCGAGTGTAGAAGGATGTCTGCGTATCATGGCTATGGGACGTCTTCGACAAGAGGGAGAGAGAGATGCGAAGAATCTCTTTTCTGTCTTGTCTATTCATCTACGAGATTTCTATGAATATCTTTCTTTCTTCAACACCAAGGAAAGAGAGCCTGCGGGCAAGGAGGCAAATCGCATAGCTAAAGCCAATGAACAGCCTGTTCTCTTCACGACTTCCGATACACAAGAAAGAGAAGAAGAACAGGAAGAAAAAGTACCGCAACGCAGACCACATTGCAGAAGAGAAGAAAGAGAAGAAGAAGAAGATAGACGGAGAGTTAGGCATTATTCTAGTCGTCTCTTTTCATGTGTATGTGAGTTGCCAGGTCTTAGAGGAGAAGGACACGAGGGAGGAGAAGACGAAGAAGCAGATGATGAGAGTGAAAGTCTTCTTCATCTCCTATTAAGGCAGGAATTTTCTTTACTTCAGCGTCGGTCTTATCAGGCAGATTGGCTCCTCCCCTGTAATGAAATCTTACGTTCTATATGTCAGCTCGGGATGTTCCATCCTTTGACGGTCATGGCTTCCATGAAGCATCTCGGCTTATATAGTGGAGTGATCCTAGAGCAGAAGAAGTTCAACGGAAGAAGAGATGGAGATTGGGGGTATTCGTTTGACTACGGGAGAGAGGAAGATGGTATGAGAAGGAATGATGGAACAGCAGCATATGAGGTGTCTGTACACTCCAACAGAGAACGACAAGAAGGAGAAGAAACCTGTCGAGAGAATGCTCTTTTTCTTCTTCCTCTCTCCCATCTTCGTATTCTCCAAGAAGATGTCTTCGCTACTGAACTCACACCTCAGACTTCTCGCTGGCATGACAAAAAGAGAGAAAGAGAACAAACACAGAAGATCATCAATGGAAGAAGAAGAACAGATCGACGAGAGGATCCAAATGAAAAGGAGAAGAAGAAGCTCTCTTCTAGTGATAATGGAGACGAAAGCAGCCATGAACACGAGAGGAATGAAGAAGAATACGAGGAAGAACTTGTGAAAAGCGGAAAGAAAACGGCGAAGGAGGAAAAGAAAGTCAAGAAGAGAAGAAGAATCTTGAGTATGACGTCTTGTCCTGGATGTGAAGTGTATCGACGCTTTCAGCATTCTCAGCGGCTATGTCGGTGCTATTCATCATGTTCCTCTTCGTCTTCTTCATCTTCGCTTTGCAGCTCTGATCTACAAGAAAACGAAGAAGAGGAAGAAGCAGATGACCTTTCATTGTGGCGAGATGAAGCTTTAGAGGAGCAGCTGATCTTCCCATCCCTTGTAGGTTCGGGTGGGAACGAGGCATTAGGGCGTCAGGTGCAAAGTTTGATTGAAGCTCTCTTTGCTATCCTTCCTTCTTCTTCTCGTTCAGATCTCTTTGATCTTCTATTAGATCGTCTTCTTCTCTCAGGTGTATATACACCTTCTCTACATGGCAAGGAGGATCATGATGATCAAATTTTCATTTCCACCACCTCTTCTCTGGCGCCTTCTTCTCATTCCACACATTGCCAAGGCTCTGCTAAGATCGAAACAAAAGAAAAGGCTAGTGAAAGAGGTCATGCAAGTCAGGAAGGAGGGAGAAAAGATGCTTGTCTTCTTCCACGTCTTCGTCGAAAGACAGAAAGAACTCATCTTTCTTCTCCTTCTTCTTCTCTTCAACGTGAGAAACATCGTGAACAAGGGGGTCATCGTCCTGTATGGATGAGACGTGCCTTAGCCTCTCCCATGGGCTTTGTGGGGAGAGGCGATTGGAGAGAGAGAAGAGAAGAAGTTCAAGAGAGTGAAGGAATAAGAGAAGAAAAGAGCGCTCTTCTCTCAAGCAACTCCATCACACCATCTTCTACATGTCGCGATGATCGAGAAATCTCTTCTTTGTTTCAACTCATTCAAGGAGGTCAACAGATCTCCTCTTCCTTGTCTACGCCTCTTCTTAACTCTTTTCTTCTACGGACATCTCTTCTCTTCTGTGTATCAGCAGCTCTCAAAGCAGCTCTTGTACGCTATGCACATCAGATGGGAAAGATCAAGACACCATCGAGCTCCTCTTCTCTTTCTTCTTCTTCTTCCTCGCCTTCCCTCCTCCCCCTTCGGCCGATCGATGGGAAGAATCAGGATGAAGATAAGCCATCTTACCGACACCTCAGAGCCACCGAGAAAACAGAGAGAAGAAGAGATCAAGAAGAAAAGAAAGAACAAGAAGAAGATAGAGAAGAAGAAGAGGCTTTCTCACCGTTATTCGAGACGTGTGTTTACTGGTACGCCCGTGCTTCTTCTTCGCCTTCGCTGAGAAGGAAGTGTGAAGCAGGCGAAGAAGTCCGAGATACTTCTGCGACTCTAAGCAGCTCTTCTACTTCTCTCTTAAGGAAGGTCGAGGAGGAGGAGGAGGAGAAGAAGAAGAAGAGAAGAGAAGAAAATGCTAATTCTTCTGTCGTGGAGAGCTTTCTCTTCACTCAAGATCAAATCGAAAGACTTCTCGAAATTCTCTTAGATTCACGCGTATGGATAGCTGGAGATACAGAGGCCGAAGCTCTCGCTGTGGTTTGTGCTCACGAGGAAGAAGAAGAAGAAGATGAAGGGGGTGGTGGTCATGACGATGAAGAGATTGAAGTGGAGAAGGAGAAGACGAAAGAGAAAGATGTATCTCAAAGACAGGAAGAGGAGGAGAAAGAGAGAGATGAAAAAGAAAGAGGAGAAGCGCGCGAGTTGTCTGCTGTGCAAGGTCATATTCACGCGCGTAAGGAACGCCTGAGACATGAAGGGAAGAGCGAAGGTCAGCAACAGAAAGAAGAAGAGAAAAAGAGGAAAGAAAAAGACGATGAAGGAGAAGAAGAAGAAGAAGGAGAAAGGATAGGAGAAGAAGATTGTGGGAGACCAAGACATTTTAGCAGTGGAGGAAGCAAAACAAGTAGATCAGGAAGAAACAGAGCTTCTTCTCTCCCCTCATCTTCTTATTCGGCTTTTTCTCTTTCCCTTTGGTCGTGTTATATCCAGTTTTATCGTGTGATTCTTCTGCGGTGTATGGGCTTCGCTTTCAGTGCCTTAAGAATTCTCGGAAAAGAAAGAAAAGATCAAAGAAAAGAAGAAGAAGAAGAGATTGACCTTGTGAAGAGAGAGCTTCCCTTTGTCTTCTTTCCTCTCTGTCGACATCTTGGTAGTGTGCACTCACCTGCTGTGGCGGCGTCAGCATATTCAGCTCTTCTTTCTTTACATAACGCGCTCTCTATAAAGCAGAGAAACGCCTTCTCTCATTTTGTTTTCTCTTCTGCTTCTTCTTCTTCCTCTTCCTCTCTCTTCACTTCTTCCTCTCCTATCGGATGTCTTCTTGCAAATCACGGTGATCTTCTTATTGACACCTTATCTTTCTGTATACATCATTATCATCCGCGGTCGTCTTCTTCTTCTTTCTCGGCCTTTTCTTCTCTTCCCTCTGTCTATACACCTCCATCTGTTTCATCGTTGTCGGTATCTTCCTCCGTTGATCCTTCCTTTGTTCGTCGTGGTCACCCGTATGAGAGCCTTTCTTTGGTCTCTTCCTCTCCCCCGTCTTTCTCTTTCTATCCATCTGAAAGACTTCGATTTCTTATCAAAGGAAAGAGTATGACTGAAGCTGATCTTGGAAGTCTTTTAACGGCTCTCGTTGCCTTTGCCCCTCCTTCAATGCTCTCTAGTCTTTCTGATCTTCTCGGGTCTCTCTTGCAAAGACAGCATGAACACAGACAGAGACAGCTACGAAGACTTCTCTCGAATCTAGGGGTGTCCTCTTTCTCTTTTTCTTCATCTCTCTCCCTTCAACCGCGTTTCTTCAAAGAGGAAAAGAAAAGAAGAATGGGAGAAAGAGAAGGAGAAGAAGATACGACGATAATGAAGGCAGAAAGAGAAAGAGAACGAAGAAAGATGCGATATCTTTCTCTTTTGAAGGAGAGAGAAGAAGAAGAGGAAGAAGAAGAAGAAAGATATGTCCCTCTATGGTTGCTAAGAGTTCTTGCGGGATTGTCCTTTCTCCTTACAAAGCAAATTACTTTCGATCGGATAAGAAAGAAAGACCTTCGCAGCAGAAGAAGAAAGAGAAGAGCAGAGGACAAATCTTTATTCATGGAAAACACCTACTCCATCGAGCATGCTACAGAGAAGGGAGCAAAGAAGGTAGAAGAAGAAGAAGGAGAAGCTCTCAAGAAAGGTGATAGAATGAAAGAAGGAGCCCAAATGAAGAAAGACGTGAACGACGTGACAACCCTGGAGAAGCGTCAGGAGAGAGATGGAGATGAAGAAGAAGAAGAAGCTACCGAAGAAGAAAAGAGATCTCCACATGGGAGAGTCTCGAGAGAGTTGACACAACAAGATTCATGTATTGTCTTGAAGAAGAAGTTACAGCAGACTTTTGCGCATGATCGCTTTGACCCTCCTTTTGCTTGGATGCTCGACCCTGAAGGACTGAGAAAGGAGAAAGAGAAGAGGCACCCTTTAGCGGCACCTGGACAACACAAAAGAAGAAAAAAAGAAGACCAAGAGAAATATAGGAAGGCCAATGAAGAGGAGAAGAAGAAGAAGAAAGACATGTTCGGATCTGCAATCTGTGAAAAGGATGGGAAGCCGTTGTCTCACTTTCTCGGTCAACAGGCACGTGATACACCCGGGCAGGATAGGAATGACCGTCAAGAAGGAGAAGAAGAAGAGGATACGATATCGACTGAAAGCAGTGACGAAGATGGAGAGGAGGCGTGTGAGGACGGGGGAGATATGCCTTTGAGATATGTAGATGAAGATGGCGATGTAGGAGAAGAAGACGATCCCATAGAAGAAGAAGAGGAAGACGAAGAAAAAGAAGGTGAAGATGAAGTAAAGAAGAATAGTGAACTCTTCGATGAGCTGATCAAGATTGAATTAGAAAATCAAAGTAGAGGAAGGAGCGAGCTAGAGACAACACAAAGACTTCTGACTATGTGGAAAGAGAAGATATCTCAAGAGAAAGAGAAAGAACGGAGAAGAAAAGAAAAGAAAGGAAAAAAGCAGAATAGAATTCTTAGGCCTCGACTTGGCTGGGCTCAACTAGGAAAGTACGGAAGTCTTCGATTACAAGCAACTGAAATCCTTATGCGTGTCCGTTTACTTCTTCATGTCGATCCTCGCCCAGCAGCTGGGGTGTACATACACCTCACTATGCTGAGATGTTTGTATGTCTTAACGACAAGAAAGAAAGAACTCTTACCGAGAATTCATGAGGTAAGAGGAACAGGATGGTATTTTCTCTCCGTGATCTGGTCTTGTCTATGGATGTGCCTACAGGACTTTGTGAATTCGCTTAGCACTGTGCATGTACCTATACGCACGTATACAGACATACTTTTATATCTTCAATGGAACACGGACGGTCCATACATATTTATATGTAAAGGCTTATACATACACATACCCAAACACATTCGTAGATGCGTGTCCATACACCTTCATTCATAAACATACATATTCATACATACATGCATACATACTCATACATACATACATACTCATACCTACATACATCTTCATACATACATACATATTCATACATACATACATATTCATACATACATACATATTCATACATACATACATATTCATACATACATATTCATACATACCCGTACATACATGTATGACTGGTTCATTTCTATGAGTGTCGTATGTGGTGTGAGGGGACTCGACTATTCTCTTCCTCATCTCGGGTCTTCATCGCCCCCCTGTGTCCTCTTTCTCCCCTACTTACGTTTTTGACTTCTCTCCATCCTCTCTCTGTATGTGACGGAGCTGTGATGGTTTTCCTCTCCTTCTTCTTCGTCTTTTTCTTTCTCTTTCTCCTTTATTACTCTCTTTTCCTGGTCAACGACGAACTCCTCTTTGCTCTTCAAATTCTTTCTTTCGGATTGTAGATATGGCCTTCTCTCCTTCCCTCCTTCTCTCCTTCGACGCCTTTACCAGCACTCGTCATTGCCCTAGGTAAAGTCTGCTATGAGATTTCTGTACCCAAGGTGAAGTATGTAACTCTGTATCTATCTATCTATCAATATATGTACGTATGATCCCTAGACCCAAGCACTGTCTATTTGTCGACCTCTCTCTGGCTTTCAGCTTCTCCATAATCTATCTCTCTATCTCTCTTTAATCTATTTATCTTTAATCTACCTATCTTTAATCTATCTGTCTATCTGTCTAGGTATCCATCTATGCATCTCTTCATAGAGATGATGTGTTCAAGATCTCTGGTGTTTTATATTTACACTGGGAGAATGCTTGAAGAAAGTTCATATCTAAAGGCTTTCTCACGAATGCTTTCTCGACTTTGAATGAGATTTGCATGTATGAGGAGTCTGTCTTATACAAGAGGTCAGGAAGACGAGAGTGAGAGCGGAACAACTCTAGACCGAAGACAAGACTTTCCCCTCTTCTTCTTATGTCCACCCTACCAACGTGATAAGCTTCTCGGAGAACCATGCGGAGTAGAGGCATTTCGTGCTGATGTTTGCGATCTTCTTCTCTCTTAAATTCTCGGCAACTCTGCTTTGCGCTGTATTCCTGTCCCACTACCGGGTGTATGTACACCTGAAAGAAAAGATAGAGGAGGGTTCCTCATGTTCAAACAGAACGGCGAGATGAAGCAAGACGAGGGGGAGTTCAGTCACGGAGAATGTTGAGAGGCTGAGCGTCCCTGTGTGAGTTCTATAGAAGAAAAGAAAGAAAGAAAGAAATGTGAAAGATCAAGATGAAGAGAGGATACGAAGAATGAGAGAGAAAGAGAAAAAGAGAGAAAGAAAGAAAGATGCTGCTGTGAGGTTGCACTCTTTAGATAAACAAGGACAAGAGAGAGCAGACTCATTCTGTTGGAATTATAAGCCGTCTATACTTGTAGACAGAAGGATACTCGAAGTCTCTTCATCCTTCCTTTTCTTGATTGGCCTCGTGTCTCTCCTCTTGTTCTTCTTTTCTTCTCTCTTTTTCTTTTCGAGTGAGATTCAACGTTTTTCTCTTCTTTTTCTTGTCCCAAACACTTTCACATCTTCTCTTCCTCTTTTCATTCATTTCTTTCTTTCTTCGTTCTTTCTCTTCTCCTTTTAGCAATTGTCAGGCTTATGGCGAGCAGCGCTGGAGGCTTCGTGCGAGATAGGTGAGAAGACAGAGTGAGAGAAGAAGGAGTAGTAGTAGTGGTAGTAGTAGTAGTTAGAGAGAGACGTCGTTCTTACTTCTTTTGTTCTCCCCCCTTCGTGGAAGCTTTTTCTTCTTCGTCTTCTTCGCTTTTGAAGTGCCTGTCTCTTTCTCGTTTTTCTCCCTCCGAACTTCTTATTCTCTTCTCTCATCTTAACTTCTACGTTCTCTTCTCCAGTTTTTTCTACACGTCTCTTCTGTCTTTTTCTTCTTCTCCCTGTATCTCTGTGTGCTAACTATCTTCTTTATCAAAGGTGTGTCTATGGAACTAGCTGGAGTGGAGCTTCTCCATATGTCTGTCTCTGCGGGCCTTTCTTTAGTCTGTGTGTGGCAGGTGTACATGCAGTTTTTCTCGAAATCACAGACACGCAGTTGTTCCTATCATTCTCGGTATCGGTTCTCCTCCGCCTCATTCCTGTCATCTTCGTCTTCACGATCGTAAACAGATCATTTCTCCTTTTCTCTCTTCTTGCTTTTCATGTCTTCTCTCCTCTCCCTATCCATCGTTGCCCTAGCCCGACAAAGCTTAAATAAAATAGGCGTGTACATACATGTTTTACACACTTCGGTTTCGAGGATACCTCCTCGATCTTCTTGCACGTCGAACACTTCCGTCTTCCTTTCTCTTCTCTTCTCTCTTTCTTCTTCTTTCTTCTTTTCTCTTCTCTTTGAATGGTCTCTAGTTCTCTAGCACTTGAGCGACTGTGTCTGTCTGTTGCTATCCCTAAGATAGGTATTTCATCCTGTACAAGAAAGAGATAAGGCTTAAGAGAAGTCTCTACCCCTCAGGCCTTCTTATGTGGCCGAGAGATCTCTCTTCTCATGTGCTCAGGTTTTCACTGGATGTCTTCCCTCCTCTACTTCATCGACTACAAGGTTATTCACAGCCTTCGACGCTTCACGACCAAGAGAGAAGATCCGAACAATTCAAGTTCGTTTTTCTTCTTCATCATCTCTCTTTCGTCTACCTCTATGTTTCTTATAGTGGCGCTGCCCTGTGCTCTCCTTCCTCGGTCCTGCTCATGGTTTCGAAGAGTCTAGTGCATTCGTGTCGTACGTACACATCAGGTAGATGTAGAGTCGAGTAGCTTTCCTCCTTCTCCAGTGGAGATCTTCATAACACGATGTCTCTACATTTATGTAGATGTATCATGTATGTGTGAGGTATCTACCTGGATATGCAGATGATAGATAGATAGA